>NW_012105908.1:173974-176016 GCF_000951045.1 Mandrillus leucophaeus
TGATCCACCCGTCTCGGCCTCCCAAAGTGCTGGGATTACAGGCTTGAGCCACCGCGCCCGGCCTGGCCTTCCCATCTTGTCTCCACGCACTCTCCATGACGTCCTCTACCTCTCCCTACATCTTCCATCCTCTACTCATGTTGGATCACTTCCTGACTCCTGAAAGTGTCACTGAATTCCAAGCATCTGTGCTTCAGATCATTTTTTACACCCACCTGAGAAGGTGTTCTTGTTTTACCCCACCTAAAATCATCAAGCTTTCTTCAAACACTTCCTAATGTCCCAGGCCAAGATCGATGACTCTTTCCTCTATGTTTTCTCTGCACCTCTATAACAGCACCTGTTTGATTCTTTCCTTGTTTTTATCTAGTTGCTACTCTAAATGGAAGCTTCTTTACAGAAAGAGCTAAGTCGTAGTTATTTGTAACTCCCACATATACATCAGCAGTTCCAGAATACCAAAAGAGATCATTTTTGTTTGACTCTTAGGCAACTGTATATCTGTTTTATCTTTAACACCTTCTCTGGCTCAGAAAAATACTCTGGACTCTTAAAGATTCATTTCTTCTGATTTTAACAGGTCTCTTTTCCACATTTTATAGAGTCACTTTCTTAGGATTCTGTCTGGATTGGACAATCCTATTATATTTAATTCTAAACTCGCAATTTCTTCTGCAAAAATAGTCCTGTATAAGAACATATTAAAAGTGTGTGAACTTACTCTAGATTATCTGGGCAGATGCTGAGTGGACAATATTGTCTTGGTTGGAATGCAAAATAAATTAAAGATGCAAGACTTGACCTTGAAAAGCGTAGTTGGATAAACAAGAGACCATGTATATGAAGCAAGTAGCAATCACAGAAGCATGAAGAGTAGAAGTGTACAAAGAATACCTAGAGCAGGGGAAATTAACCAAAGCAGATATGAAAGCCAGGCTGGGAATGCGTTGGAGAGAGGGTAAAAGGAAATTCCAGATGGGAACTGGATGAGCAAAATGTTGCATGTCTGTAAGTGCTGGAAACCGTATCCATTTGGCTGACTCATAGGGCCCTGTTGTGTAACAAGTTATCAGGTTGGTTAAATTGGATTCATATTTTCTGTTACATCAAAAGGGATGACGATAATTGTGAGGAGTAATAAGTCTGTCATTTTCTTTCAAAGTAATTGCTTTGGGTTTTCATTGTCGTCAACAGGGATCTGTCTGGCAATATGATAATGGAGCTATCACCTCACCTTTTTAAAGACTTGAAGCTTCTACAAAAACTGTAAGTTCTACTTATTATCATAATCAGGTTTAAAGGGCAACATTTTGAGCTTCCGAAATAATAATACCTTCAAACTTCTTTTCCTCTCTCATCTAATGGTAAAAAAAAAAAAAAGGAACCTGTCATCCAATCCTCTTATGTATCTTCACAAGAACCAGTTTGAAAGTCTTAAACAACTTCAGTCTCTGTAAGTGAAATATTACAATTATATTGATTATAATTTTAGTGGATGTACTTAGAGACACATTTATTTTTAAATGGGCATTTTGCACATAGGAGCATGCATTTCAGACAATTGTGAATGTCACTGATCCCATCAAGTACATACTGAATGACAAATAAGACTCATTATTTACCATTCAACATGTATGAAGTCCATTTCTGTACTTGAGGAAGTTTTCAAGAATGTCCTTCTTGAAAACTGGGTTCATGTGGCAAAATCTCTTTCTACAGTTTTCACAAAGAATTAAACTTGCAATAGTTTTGTTTCTAAAAGTTTGGTTAAAACAGATTATGTAAGACTTGCCTGCTTTTCCCCTTTGCCCTTTCCTACAAGAATCTACTTGATATTAGTCTACAGTGCATTGTTTTACTTTTAAATAAGTTTTTAAAAAGCTATCCCGCAAATATGAACATTCAGAAAATTATGTACAGTATTTTTACATTTCTTTTTTATTTTATTTATTTATTTTTTTTGAGACAGAGTCTTGCTCTGTCGCCCAGGCTGGAGTGCAGTGGCCGGATCTCAGCTCACTGCAAGCTCCGCCTCCCGGGTT
>NW_012105908.1:176581-187803 GCF_000951045.1 Mandrillus leucophaeus
AAGCCAAAATACCAAGTCACTACATAATGCTTTCCTGAAAGTCAAAGTAGCAACTATTTATTACATACCTTTTTAACTTCATTTCTACTTCGTTTTTTTATTCATTTTTATTTTTTTTTTTTAGGGTCCTTTTTTTTTTTTTTTTTTTTTTTTTTTGAGACAGAGTCTCGCCCTGTCACGCAGGAGTGCAATGGCGCAAGCTCGACCTTCCCTTCCCAGGTTCAAGCGATTCTCCTGCCTCAGTCTCCCAAGTACCTGGGATTACAGGCAAACGCCGCCATGCCAGGCTACTTTTTTTTGTATTTTAGTAGAGACAGGGTTTCATTGTGTTGCCCAGGCTGGTCTCAAGCTCCTGAGCTCAGGCAATCCACCTGCCTCGGCCTCCCAAAGTGCTAGGATTACAGGTGTGAGCCACCGCACCTGCCCGTTCTTTCTTTTTTTACCTAAGATTCATTTACCCATTTATTTCACAAACATGTCTTAGCCATCGACTTACAAAAAGCACTGTCTTAGCACTCAGGGTACAGTGGCCTCTGCTCTTTAGGATGTTATAGGTTATTAATCAAATAATCACAGAATCCACATAAAGCTAAAACTGTATAAGTCAAGGAGAAAGCCAGAGAGGGGGGGAAAAAAAAAAAGAAGAAGAAGAAGGAAAATTAAACCTTTAGAAAGGGCTTAGAGTCTCCTGCTGGAGGGGCCATGCAATTACTCAGTCGTATAACAGCTCTCCCAGATTTCGTTTCTGACTTCCAAAAAGCAAGGACTCCTTGGGCAAAGGAAAACTCAGAACCATGTTGAGAAATCCTTATTCGGATTAGTTAAAAAGAAACCAAGTGAGAATCAGACATATTTTAAAACAAACATTAAAAGCAAAAGGCCTCTGTCTTTTTAGATTGTCCTCTCTCCAGCTGCTTCCTGAGAACATGGTAGCTCTTAATTCATACCACCCTAAAGAGATCTTCAAAGTGTCCACACTTGTAGCAGCAAGCATTGAGGTCAACTAAGAGAACAGAAGTGATCCTTGGATCCCTTTGAGGACATTTTATGGGGCCTGAAGGATTTAAAGGAATTTAATTAAATTTAACTTAAATTTAATTAAAGGAATTCTAAGACATACCACTGGTGTCTTAGCAAACTTCTGAATTGGAGTTCCTCTGGCTACCTTCATGGTTTTCCATCCTAAAGACACATAGGCCAGGAAGAAATGATCATATTTAAATCCAGATTCTCACAAAACTCACTTCAGTGACGCTCTCAGGTTGGAAATATCATCTCCTGAATGAAACCCTCTAATTCCTATGGCATTACTTATATTAATAAAATCAAACTAAAGAGCCAACGTCATAATCACACAAATCACCACTGTCATCCTTAAATCAAAGAAATGAATGAATGTGTTGTATAAGAACATAATTCTGCAAGTGAAGTGACACAATCAGTACCAAACTACAGGAGGCATAAATAGAAATAGCCATTTTCTAAGACAGTGTACTGTAAAACTTTCATCCTCATTTGCCTTGGTAACATAAGATCTTGAAGCATTATTTTTCGGATATGATGAAGAATGCGATTATTAAAGCGTTTCAGCTCAACACCATTAAACCTATTGTGTGTATTTTCCAGAGACCTGGAAAGGATAGAGATTCCAAATATAAACACACGAATGTTTCAACCCATGAAGAATCTTTCTCACATGTATGTATGTATAAAAAATGGAGGAGGAAGCATGGTAAAATGTTTCAAATTATCTCCTGTAAACTGTCTAATGTATCACTGCAATGTGTTTCTATGCAACAAAAGTCGTTTTATTGAGAACTTTTTAATTTTGTCACCTTTGGTCCCTGTTCAAATAGAGTTCAATATTATGATGTGCCGACATGAATGACCCTTCTCTCTGGAAACACGCTGTTTATCCAATTGAGGTCCAATAAGAGATCAGGGTACCAGAATGCCACATATTACACAAGATGAAGTCACTGGCTAAATGGTACTCAGGCGACCTGGAAACATTAATTCACCTCACATGAATGAGCAGTCGGCTGCTCTAAGATTTGAGCCCTTAGGAAGAAAGGTGCTATATAAATTCCAGGTGTTGTTACTGTTACTAAGTGCACTACAAAATGGAGGTAATTAATCTTTATAGTAGTTTTTGATAAGTCACTTTAGTATATTTGGCTAAAGTGCACTGTGTAAGTTGTGTGAATATATGTGTTCATAATTATTTCTTTATCAACTGTGTAATCTGTGTGTTCATGATTTCAAAAATTAACCACTGTTATCTACAAAAATAGGGAGGATTCAATGTAAGATTACAAGTTGGGTGCAGCAAGTGGATGAAATGGTTGCTGTGAAGGTGCTCTTTTGGGAGAACATTTTGTTTATGTCTGTGCAGTAGGTGTGATTACTAAAAGACAAGTGTTTGATGCATTTCCACATGGTTTTGTTCTTTTTCTTTTGTGGCACTATTAGATAAATATTTAATGAGGATATCATTTCCTTGTTGTAGGCAGAATATGAGGTCTTCTTAGAATAGAGAAATGCAACCTATTTAGAACTTGATGGAGAAACTGCTGTGTTAAATATAGACCTCAGGCCAAGGTCAAGAAGGGCTCAACAATTAAGAGAAAACACATTAGCTAAGTTACTTCCCTACTAAGTAACCTACTTACTTTGCTTTCATATTCCTTGTCCTTTATTTATTGAAACATCCCCACCTCGTCACCCCCATCCCTTTCACCTGGCAACAAGTAGTGTGGTCACAGCGCAAAGTGGCCCTGAACCTATCTGAAGATAGCAGACATAATGGAATCCTAAAAGGACCAAGAAGTCAAGCCAACTGTGTGCCAGGAACTCCAGGGAAGGAGAAGAAAAGAGAGTTTGTTATAGGTCAGGTTCCTTTAATTGGATGTCAGTTATTAGGAAGCTGAATTGTAAGCTACTTGAAGGCAAGAATTGCCTCCTGTTTCTCTTCCTGACACACCCAGTGCTAAATTATTCATCATCCACTTGCTGATCCAAGTAGTATTTGTTGAGTACCCACATGTGCCAGGCACTGCTTTAGACACCAGGGACACAATGATGAACAAAAGAGAGGATGTCTGTGCCTGAGAGCTTCCATTTAGCTTTGGGAACCAGAGAGTAAAGGAGCAAACGAGTAAATAGTCAATAAGTGCTACAAATTTAAATAAAGCAATGTAAGGAATAGAAGGAGGATTGAGGATTACCACTGAGGTGGGGTGGATGGAAGATGGAATGAGGTGACATTTGAGCAGACCTGAGCGGAGGTAGAAAGCAGCCCTGGCAGTATCCAGGGGAAGAATCTTCCAGGCAGGGGCTTAAGCAAAAGCAAAGCTCTGAGTACGGCATGAGCATGGCTTGTCTGAGGGTGTGTGTCTGGGTGGCGTAAGCATTGCAGGGTAAGAGGCGAGGTGGTGCAGGCAGTCAGGGGTCTGACGCCAGGCTGCCTTGGTCTAGAAACTGAATTGAGAAATGACAAAAAAATGAATTAGACTGACAGCAAAGAGCAGAAAAGTGAACTGAAAGAAGTAGCAAACAAATAAAAACAGAATAAGTTTCATGAGAGAAAATTCTAAACACACAGGTTTGAGGGATGGCGACAGCCAAATGACCTCACCAATTCCAGCACTTCCAGATGCCTTGTGCCCAGATCCCAACTCCACTGACCACAAACAAACTTACTTTCCCATAGAAATTAAGTCCTTCCAGACCCTCGTAAGAAATCTGTATTTAAGGCAGCTGCTTCTCTTCCCAGATCCAGTGAGAATGCATTTTCCTAGTGTCAGAGGTCCTCCCTTCCTGCCAGTGTCAGGGAAGAGGGGGCTAGTTAAAGTGAGTAGACCTTGGTGTTTAAAACTCAGGACAAGACAGAAATGTTCTAGGTGAGTGACAACAGGCTTTTCCCATCCCAAGCCCAAGCCCTTGAAAGTTTGCTGGAGATCAAGTTTGCTGGAGATCACTTTGACAATGATAATCCACTTTTCACAATACCTTACAGAATAATCAATAAACCAATGTGACCAGGGAACACAGAGCCCCTGAGATTGCAAATTTTCATGTCCTCCCGAACTTTCCTCATCCAAGTTACTGAATTCCCATGTCCTTTAGGTTCCTCATCTTTAAAAGGATACTGCCTCGTATTTCATGAAGAACTCTTTAATTACATAAACACTACTAAACAAAAATAAACAAACCTAGTGAAGTTGTATGCCTAGCATGGAGTTGCAGCCCCGATAGGATTGCAACTGTAGTTTCTGTATCATTGCTGCAAAGTGACACTTTTTTTCCCTTTGACTTTAGTTATTTCAAAAACTTTCGATACTGCTCCTATGCTCCCCATGTCCGAATATGTATGCCCTTGACGGACGGCATTTCTTCAGTTGAGGACCTCTTGGCTAACAATATCCTCAGAATATTTGTCTGGGTTATAGCTTTCATTACCTGCTTTGGAAATCTTTTTGTCATTGGCATGAGATCTTTCATTAAAGCTGAAAATACAACTCACGCTATGTCCATCAAAATCCTTTGTTGTAAGTATGTTTCCAATATAGGTAGATTTAGGGTATCTTCTGTGAGCTGTGCGCTAGACGTGTGTATTATATATATATATACACACACACACACATTTATTGGCTTTCAACAAATGGCATTTAATGTGAATTATACATCCTGGGCACATTTTTTTTTCTAAATATAAAAGTTCTGGCTCTTTGTGGCTTTTTTTAGGTTGCACGACCTTACAGTGGCCTGCTCTCAGGAATATGTCTTGGGAATGCGCTAATAGGGAACCAATGAGTCAAGTGACAGATTATAAAGTTTTGTGGGTGATAAAACTAAGGTCAACTTCAATTACAATGATACCTATGCTCATTAAGCCCAGAAAATTATTCCCTTTATTAACTATGAAGATAATATAAGTTAACTGTTTAACAACTAGTCCTTCCTCCTTCCAGAAAACTCCTGTTCCCATTTTTTTAAACTACAAAATAAAAACATAGTGTAGTACTTTAGAAATATGACAGATTTTTAAGTCCACTAGCTTCTTGGTACTCTGGTAGATGTTTACATTAGTTCATTTGATATCAGATGAAGGGAACTAGATCTAATTAGACAATTAAAATGCTGGAAATAGACTTAATCAGAAAACTAAAACAGAGGCATTGGAAACTGATGACATACACTGTTTCGATTCTTTCACAGGTGCTGACTGCCTGATGGGTGTTTACTTGTTCTTTGTTGGCTTTTTTGATCTAAAATACCGAGGGCAGTATCAGAAGTATGCCTTGCTGTGGATGGAGAGCGTGCAGTGCCGCCTCATGGGGTTCCTGGCCATGCTGTCCACCGAAGTATCTGTCCTGCTACTGACCTACTTGACTTTGGAGAAGTTCCTGGTCATTGTCTTCCCCTTCAATAACATTCGGCCTGGAAAACGGCAGACCTCAGTCATCCTCATTTGCATCTGGATGGCAGGATTTTTAATAGCTGTAATTCCATTGTGGAATGAGGAGTATTTTGGAAACTTTTATGGGAAAAATGGAGTATGTTTCCCACTTTATTATGACCAAACAGAAGATGTTGGAAGTAAAGGGTATTCTCTTGGAATTTTTCTAGGTAAATTATATTTTTTCATTTCCTGGAAAAACATAATTTTGCTAGAAATACTTTAAATTTCAGCAAAGGTGGATTTGTTTGTTTCAGAAAGTGAGGTAATATAGTCAAGAGTGCGTCCTTCTTTAAAAAAAAGTTTTTACTATTGCATTTATTGACGTTTTTATTAAACTTTTTATTAGACAATATTTAGTGTGGAAAATAAAGACATACTACCAGGATCTCTGGATTATCTTTTTATTATCCATAAGATCCTCTGATTTCATGTTTATATGAAATGACTATAAGCTGGAGGAATTCCAGTTTAGTGCCTCGTCCTATAAACCTACCAAGTTATTTAAACTCTTTTTTTTACAATCTAGTTATGAGTTAAATAAATAATAATAAAACTCAGGAAACTGACAAGTAAGAGATACCTGAATGGAAATACCAGGAAGGTTTATTGCCTTTGTTAAATGCTGCTCTTGAGTCAGCAATGTAAGGATGCTTAATAAAGCTATTTTCTTTCCAGTTCTCTCAGTTCCTCCTAATATTTGGAAAAGAAGATCCTGTGTTCTTTATAAATGAAAGACAAGTTTAGCCCTTTAAAGTTAAAAACACTATTTTTCTGTTTTCTAATATGTATCCCTCCTGCTTAAAATTAAGGCTTTTCCCATGTCCTCTCTTTGGGGTGATCTTCTTTTGACTCTCCTAATCTTTTCTTCCCATCCAAGGAACCAACAAGCTCTCCTGTCCTTTCTTTTTCTTCAAAATTTGCTTTTCCTGCTGTTCCTTCCAGTCTCTACCCACTGCTATTGCCTTAGTTAGACACCTTACTACCTCAACCCTGAATTATTACCTTAGCCCTTACTGGTCTCGTAACCTCTGGGGTCTTCCCCTTCCTCTCATTTATCTATTCACTACCATTGTTAAATTCTCTATCAAAAGGACTGTGTACACCTCCACTCAGAGACCTTCAATGACTCCCTAGTACTATCAAGGTCAAGTTTAAATTAGTCACTTAGAACTCCTCATGACATGACCCTAACCATCATGCCCAGTTCTTCTCCATCTACTCCTCTTCCTCCTCTGAAAAACAAAATATTTAGTTTACTCCATTTTAGTAATACCCATCACACACTACCCTATTTGGTAGTTATTTGGTTATAGATATGTCATTCCCAGGATCCAGAGTATTATAGGCTGTTCTTTGTATTTCCTTATCATTCATTTCCTCATTACTCCTAACATAGGTGCCCTTAATAGAGACTCTCCCTGAAACACACCACACACACACACACACACACACACACACACACACACACCATGACATGCATTGTTTCAACAGGCATTTATTCAGCACTTACTATAGGCTGTGAACTATATACTATATTGGGTACTGGAGATACAACAGATCCAGCCTCAAAGGCCTTACAGACCACAGAGGAGGAGGCAGACAAGTCAACACGTTCTCACATCACACACAGGCTGATAAATGCCATGACGGAAGAGTACAGAATGTTCTAGGAGCCCCAGATCGGAGGAACAGGGAAGGCTTCCCAAAAGAAATGAATTCAAACTGAGGCCCAAAGGATGAGGAGGCATTAGCCAAGTGAAGGCAGAGGAGGGTGAGGTGGGGTCTGTGTTCCAGGAACACATAGTGGATTCCCAGGCCCAAAGCCAGGAAACAGAGTAAGATGAAGGGCTGAAGAAACTCATTTTGGTGGAGCATACCATGCGGGAATGGAGCTCGGCCCAAAGGGGTTAAGTATCTGGGATATATTCCAGATAGATAAAGAGATAGTCACAAACACACACACACATACACACACACACACACACACACACACACAAAATCATCATCATCAATTTGTATATGAGAGGAAGAGTCCTAGAGCTCTAAAGTACAATTTTTTTTTCTGTTTGAAGAATATAAGAATATATAATTTTTAATTAATTTTTATTTGAAAATAGTTTTCATTTTAGGAAAGGTGCAGAGATAGTACAATTTTCCACATATGCCCCATCAGGTTTCCCCTATTGTTAACATATTTCTTATATTACTATCGTGCATTCAGAGCATACACTTTTTTTTTTTTGAGACACTCTCACCCTGTCTCCCAGGTTGGAGTGCAGTGGTGCCATCTCGGCTCACTGCAACCTCCGTCTCCTGGGTTCAAGCAATGCTCTCGCCTCAGACTCCCAAGTAGCTGGGATTACAGGTGCCCACCACTATGCCCAGCTAATTTTTGTATTTTTAGTGGAGTCCAAGTTTCACCATGTTGACCAGGCTGGTCTCAAACTCCTGACCTCAAGCAATCCACCCACCTTGGCTTCCCAAAGTGCTGGGATTATAGGTGTGAGCCACCACGCCCAGCCTAGAACATACACTTTTGATCTTTTCTGTAAGTCTGCTATCAGAATTTGGGGCAGGGGAGCATCTTCTAAGAGAGTGATTACTTTTTACACTTAATGAAATTTTTTGAAAAGAGGCCTAAGACAAACCAGTTTTATAAAATTTTACCGTATGGCTTTATACTGCGATTTCATTGAATATGAAATGATTTGGATAAAAATAACAGATCACCTTGAATTTAAAGTATTTTTACTCTGGACTTCACCAATCTTACACACAGTCTAGGTTCAGATTCATATTTTTTAACAACTTTGAAAATATATGCAAGTCTATGTTCACTGTGAGAAATGAGATGATCACTCAGGATTTCAGCGACAGCAAGAATAAAGCAAACCTGAGTCACTAAGAAGTCAGCATGAAAGGGAACAGCGATGTTGGGTGGGAATCTTGTGCATACATTTGGGCGCAAAAGAGTAATTCACATAGCTGAATTTTTAACTTTTTTCTTATTGTTTATTATAAAATTAGTCTAAAGTTTCTGAACCATAGTAGTTTAAATTACTGTAAGAAACATGAAGAAAAATAAACAAAAATACATTTTTGTTCTATGTATTATTCTTAAGACCAAAAACATTAGGAATAATGTTTCTCAGACAATTATATTCACGATAAATTCCAAGGTTATTTTATTCATTTTTTAAAATTATTTTTATTCTTTTATTATTCACGTTTATAGGATAATAAAGTGGGGTTGTTCTGATTTTTTGAGATGTGCGTAAGATTACACCAATCCCTTAAGGTTTGAATTTGCAGAGAGCGAAAAACAAAAATAGCTTCTTTTCACGCTTTAAAAGAGCTAGAGATTACTTCATGATACGCCTAGATCTGAATTTTAGAAGTCTATAATTCCTCATAAGGGTTTATGTATTTAAAATCTCTTTTTCATCTGGCCAACCCAATGTCTTTGTTTTTATTTCCTTGAACCTGGGTTTTACCTAATACCATGGGGCTTATATAAAAGAAGGCGTCCCAGCAGGGCCGTGGAAGAGGCACTGTATTTAACATCTAAGTACAGGTTAAGCATTTGTAACTGAAAATCCAAACTTTGAAATGCTCTAAAATATGGAACTTTTTAAGTGTCAACATGATGCCACAAGTGGAAAAATTCAACACCTGAAGCTTTTGCTTTCTGATGGTTCAAAGTATACAAACTTTGTTTCATGCACAAAATTATTTAAAATATTGTACAAAATTACTTTCAGACTATGTATATAAGATGTATATGAAACATAAATAAATTTTGTGTTTAGACTTGGGAACCATTTCCAAGATATATCATTATGAATGTGCAAATATTCCAAAATCCAAAATCCAAAACATTTCTGGTTTCAAACATTTTCGATAAGGGATACTCAACCTGCACGACAGTAATTTTACTGTTGACTTTTATGCCTGAGATGTTAAAAGTGTGCTTTTTCCAACAGGTGTGAACTTGCTGGCTTTTCTCATCATTGTGTTTTCCTATATTACTATGTTCTGTTCCATTCAAAAAACCGCCTTGCAGACCACAGAAGTAAGGAATCATTTTGGAAGAGAGGTGGCTGTTGCAAATCGTTTCTTTTTTATAGTGTTCTCTGATGCCATCTGCTGGATTCCTGTATTTGTAATTAAAATCCTTTCCCTCTTCCGGGTGGAAATACCAGGTCAGTCTCTTCTATCATTCCCAAGTATAATACCTAGTGCCTTCTTATGTCCTTCTTTTGACAAGCCCAGAGTCTAGGACACATAGCTAATTATCCATAAAAACTTTTAATTTCAATACGGAGAGTTATTTCCCTCCATGTTTTATAATCAGTATTATAAAATAGAAACTGAGTAGTGGTGCAGTTCAACTAGGAATAATAAAAAGCAGGAGCTACAGAGAAAATAAGTCTGAATATCTTGCTTCCACCCGAGCAAGACATTGGTTCTTCACTAGGAGTATGCATAAAAAAATCAAAATATACATGCCCAGGTTCCACCCGGGACTGTTTTGTCTCTAGAAGCTAAGACCTATAGACGGATGTTATGTAAAAATTCCCCTGTAATTCTCATGCACACACATCTGGCTAGAACCACCATTCTATTCCATGGTCCTAGCCATAAAATGTTGTGCTGGGCTCTGTGGAGCATGAGATATTTCCTGAAAGAGTCTCTTCCAAAAGACCAAGTTCCCTGAACACACCCCTACTTCAACCAGAGAAAATCACCTTTCCTTAGCAGAATTTCATCTGAATCCCCTTCTGGGATCTAGAGATCACAGCTATTTAGGAACCACCATCCAGGGCTTTAACCTAACTCTCAGTAAAGTACCTTGGAATTATCATCAACCTACTGTTCCAGCCTATAGCAGAGCTACTTGGGAGTTGATCCAAGACAGTAAATGTGTCTTATACATCTTGACTCCTCAGTGCCAAGCAGGATGCCTGATACTTTGATAGCCCTTATGAAAGAGTGATGAATGCACAGATGATAAACAGCTGTAACAACCTATGTCCCTCCTGTGCAGTCAGTTGTGAGGCTGTGTCAAATGTTTTGCTGCAAAATACCACACAACATTCACAACATCCTCTTAACCTATCAGTTCTGTCTCCACAAGGCACAGATGTTCCTTAGGCCGTGTAGGATATGAAAGTGAAAATTACGAAGGAGATCAGGTCAGGGCTGAATACTTGGAAACCTTTGCTGGGTGGTGAGACAAGAAGCCATAAGAGGGCTTTGTGGGAGGTCATGTGGGGACAGCCAGTTGCATGTGAAGAACAGAGTTAATTAAATGTAATAGTCACAGTTGTTCACTTGATGAACAGCCTCCAATCTATTACTGCTACCTGCACATCTCAATTTTACACCCTAACCTTTCAAATTCAGCAGGACAAAAGTGTCTGTTGGTCTCCACTGCCCATAGAATAAAGTCCAAGTGCTGGGGTGAGCATTATAATACTTCTTACCTCCCACCCCACCCTCATACACCGTGATCCAGGCCCACTGGAATGACTGGGCTTT
The DNA here is from genome assembly GCF_000951045.1 of Mandrillus leucophaeus. Taxonomy (NCBI): domain Eukaryota; kingdom Metazoa; phylum Chordata; class Mammalia; order Primates; family Cercopithecidae; genus Mandrillus; species Mandrillus leucophaeus. Next base: position 187,587 of record NW_012105908.1, read on the forward strand.
GTTTTTTTGTTTGTTTGTTTTTGTTTTTTTATTATGATGATGTCATTTTATTGAGCACTTATTTTATTTATTTATTTATTTTTTAAATTATACTTTAAGTTCTAGGGTACATGTGCACAATGTGCAGGTTTGTTATGTATGTATACATGGGCCATGTTGGTGTGCTGCACCCATTAACTCGTCATTAACATTAGGTGTATGTCCTAATGCTATCCCT
>NW_012105908.1:187853-197273 GCF_000951045.1 Mandrillus leucophaeus
CCTCGCTGCCACCTTGCAGTTAGATCTCAGACTGCTGTGCTAGCAATGAGGGAGGCTCCGTGGGCGTGGGACCCTCTGGGCCAGGTGTAGGATATCATCTCCTGGTGTGCCGTTTGCTAAGACCCTTGGTAAAGCGCAGTATTAGGGTGGAGTTACCCAATTTTCCAGGTGTTGTGTGTCTCAATTTCCTTTGGCTAGGAAAAGGTATTCCCTTCCCCCTTGTGCTTCCCAGGTGAGGCAATGCCTCACCCTGCTTTAGCTCTCGCTGGTCGGGCTGCACCCGCAGACCAGCGCCAACTGTCCGACACGCCCCAGTGAGATGAACCCGGTACCTGAGTTGAAAATGCAGAAATCACCCGTCTTCTGTGTCACTCACGCTGGGAGCTGGAGGCTGAAGCTGTTCCTATTCGGCCATCTTGGGCACACCCCCGTGGGCTTTGTTTTCTGTGCTTTTCTGAGAAGACATCAGCCTTTCCTGAAGCTGTTCTCCCAACCTGGATTATACTTTCAGCTTCTAAGATTCTAACCTACTAAACACCACTTCCCATCCTCCAAGGCTCAACCCAAATGCTCCCTCTTCTATGGTACGGTGCCATTTTCTATCTCTCCTCACCCCACTTCCATGCAACCCAGTTGCTTAAACATCCAGGATGGTTTGTTTACACCTCGCTTATTGGCCTCATGTGAACTGCCTCATAGCGACACTGCTTCCGAGTGTGTCCGTTGCTTCCTTTAGATGATAAGCTTGGGGAGCATGCATGTCTTATTCCTCTGTGCATTTTCCACAGTGTTTTTCACAGTGTTTTCAAGTAAATGCTTAGTCAACTAAAGAAGGTGAGCTGGTCCAAGAGTGATGGAATAGAGAGGATCAGTCTCATCAACCACCCCCTCACCACTACTGTCTCCACACCTTCTTAAAAAAAAAAAATGAAGTCTCGCTCTGTTGCCCAGGCTGGAGTGCAGTGGTGTGATCCCAACTGACTGCAACCTCTGCCTCCCTGGTTCAAGTGATCCTCCTGCCTCAGCCTCCTTAGTAGCTGGGATTACAGACGTGCACCACCACACCAGGTTAATTTTTGTATTTTTGGTAGAGATGGGGTTTCATCATGTTGGCCAGGCTGGTCTCGCACTCCTGACCCCAAGTGACCTGCCCCATCTCTTGGCCTCCCAAAGTGCTGGGATTACAAGCATGAGCCACCATGACTGACCCCGTCTCCACACATTTTGATGTGCTTTCCCGCTTGTAGGGGGATGCAGCCCAGTGTGGTGGAAGGAGGACTTGGCAACAAGCAAGGCAGAGGTTCTGGGTTCCTCTCCTGCCCCTGTCAATGACCTGTTGAGGGATCTCAAGGAGACCATCTCACCTCACCTCAATGAGACTATCTCTAGATGGTCTCTCAAATTCCTGCTAGTTTTAATCTTCTTTGAGGCTTTTTCTCTCTGTATGAGGCCACTAGGGCTGCTATAACAAAGGACTTCCAGTTCTGGAGGCTGGAAGTCCAAGATCAAAGTGTTGGCAGGTTTGATTTCTCTTGAGTCCCTCTCATTGCCTCACAGGAGGCATCCGCTCTGCTGTGTCCTCACATGGCAGCAAGGCTCATCATCCTCAGTGAGTCCATGATACCTCAGATCATGATAAGCTTAGTAAATACCCCCATTGTCTTGTGGAAACATTACTGAGCCACACACCAGTCTTTCTTTACATGTATAGTTCAATAGTCTGAGGTTTGTCTTGAACACCTCAGTGGAACCAGGAAAAATGTCATGATCACAGTTGACAAAGCTTCTTCTTGCTTGCCCAGCTTCCCATGGTATTGTAAGAAATGCTGCCTTCACTGACCTACACCAAGCCTGTCCCCACCCTCCAAGAAGTCTGGTGTTTACTGGTCATGGCATGTCACTGACAGTACCTGGGGTCACCCAAAAGATAGGCCAGAGTTAGCTTATCTCAGAACTCAGCTGCTGCTAATCTTATGAGAAGTCTCATCCCAGCACTTTGGGAGGCCATGGATCATGAGGTCAGGAGATGAAGACCATCCTGGCTAACATGATGAAATCCTGTCTCTACTAAAAATACAAAAAAAATTAGCTGGGCGTGGTGGCGGGTGCCTGTAGTCCCAGCTACTCAGGAGGCTGAGACAGGAGAATGGTGTGAACCTAGGAGGCAGAGCTTGCAGTGAGCCGAGATCACACTACTGCACTCCAGCCTGGGTGACAGAGTGAGACTCCATCTCAAAAACAAAAGAAAAGAAAAGAAAACAAAACAAAAACAAAAAGAAGTCTCATTCAGAGTGGAACTTAAGTCTACAGCCATACCACCCTGAACATGCCTGATCTCATTCAGAGTAGAACTCACGTGGCCTATTTGCCTTCACCTAAGTGAAAGCAGGTGTTATCAGGCATTGTTTTTCTACGAGGTTGGGGTGGGATTCATGATCAAAATTCCCGTTACGGGCACAACAGAAAAAGGCCACTTATTTTGTTTTTCTTCAATCACTAACGGTTCAGATTGTCTAATTTTTTTAGATTAGGGACAAATAATATAAAAGTTCACTTAATTTAAGACAGGCTAAAACATAATTTTTTTCATATTCCTTTCAGTTAAAAAATAAGGACAAGGAAGAGAAGATAGGATAGGAAGAGAGGAAGGTAAATATAGAAAAGGAGAGGAAAGAGATCAAAGGAAAAGAAGAAGGAAGGTCAGATAAGCAGTCAGAGAAGAAATGGAAAAGGAAGAAGACATACACAGGAAGAACAGAAAGATACAAGAAACAAGGCAGGGTCAAGAGAAGAACAAAATAACAGTGGCTGAAGGACAAAAAAACATTACGGGATTGAGAAGGAAGAGAGCAGACAAAGGATGATGAGAGAAAGCATCAATGGTCTTACCAGCCAACTCTTCACCTGAATGGGGAGTTCCCTGAAATTGTGAAGATGTGAGAGGAAGTAGCATTATGTGGTAAGGTTTGAGGATCTCAAGTTTTAGTGCCAAAAAAGCACCTCAGCAGAGCTGACTCTGGCCCAGCCCGCTGGATTCAGTGAGCAAGTTATCACCAACCCCCTTTAACAGAGAGAGCAGATGAAGTTGAGGAAGCATAAGTGATTCGCTCACACTCACCTAGTTAAGTGTCTGACCACAGGATTAGGCCACGGGTAAAGGGAAAGATGCATTTCATGCTAACCAAGCAAATGAAATGATGCCCTCAGGAAGGACACTATCATTCCAAATTTCACCTCAAAAAGAACTTCTTGTGACCTCTTTCCCTGAATATTCTATTAGCATTTGTAGGGTTGCACACAAGAGAATTTCATCAAGTTTAGGGGATGCATTCCACTTCGCTCTTCAAAGCTTTTAATAAGATAACAGGATAACCAGAACACCAGGGCAGGGCAATAAGCTTTCAGAACTGGATGGAGATAAGACCAAGGTCAGATCTGGCTCTTGGACCAGAAGTTTCCTGAACCCCACGCTACTGACTAAAGATTATTTCTTTATTTTTTTATTTTCCTATAAAGGAAGGTGATAAAATAGGAAAAAATGCACTATACAGCAATTTATGGTTTACAAAATATTTTCACATATTTCCTCTTAATATCACAATGACCTTCACATTATTTACTGAAACTCAGAAAAGTTAAATCATTAAGACCTTGAATTCATAGCTTCTGTGCTCTTCCAACAAAGAGAGTTTCCTTCAGGTGAGAGAAAACTTAAAATGTACTATGTCTCCCTCTCATAAATAGCATTGACTGCAAAGTGTTATTTGTATGTTATGTCTATTTAAAACTTCAACTTTTTTTTCACACTTTGCTTCCTTTTCCAGACACAATGACTTCCTGGATAGTGATTTTTTTCCTTCCAGTTAACAGTGCTTTGAATCCGATCCTCTATACTCTCACAACCAGCTTTTTTAAGGACAAGTTGAAACAGCTGCTGCACAAACATCGGAGGAAATCAATTTTCAAAATTAAAAGAAAAAGTTTATCTACATCCATTGTGTGGATAGATGACTCCTCTTCCCTGAAACTTGGGGTTTTGAACAAAATAACACTTGGAGACAGTATAATGAAACCAGTTTCCTAGCAATCATTTTGGATCACTGGACTTTCAGTGGACTACCTAAAACAGGGGACAGCTTTTGGAAGATGATATCTGCAATGCTTTTCATCTTTACCAACGGCAAGCCTTTCTGCACAGAGAGCACAGCAGAATGGCTCCTGTCACTGCATTCCAATGGCAGCTGTACTATCTACCAATCGTGCTGAGGACAGCACCAAAGGTTCCTCTCCTCACCCGAAATGCCTGAAAAGCACATGTGAATTTGTATATAATGGGTTGAGGTGCCGCTGATCTCTAGCTAACCATCACAACCCACCAACAAATGACCACAGGTTGGCACTGTGTGGTCTTTCACATCGGGTTGCACTGTCCATGAAATAGAAACACTCACAACATCTGATTCCAGCGTGGCCATAATAACAGAAGTCTAACATCTCTTTCCTTGCTTTTTCAATATCAAATAAAACCGTCAGCATCCTGCTGGATTGACAGCAAAGGATTTCCAAAACATTCATCTACCCAAAGTCCTCCTCTGTGAAGGCCGGTGGAGTAGGCACTTTGAAAACAGAACTTCAAATCAGGTTACCATGTCTAATCTATGACCAGAGAGTCACACTGATGAAGCCTAATAACATTCACCTTTTGGATTTTATTTAATGTCAGAAGAGATGAATTCTTAAGATATTTTTCTTAAGGTTGCCCAGGGCCCAAAGCAAAATTGGACACCTTCACTGCCAAAAACTACACTTTAATATTCTTAAAGTATAATTTATTTAGAGCAGTATCCCTATTGCTGGCAAGTTCTGCTTTCATAAAATATGCAGATAAGAAGTGTTAAAGGGGATTCAAGAATTGTGGTTTTATTTGGGACTGTCTGCATACTCACATTGGTTTTGTTCTCATTGTTTTTAACAAAAAAGCAACTAAGTTTCGGGTTGTTTTTTGAAAACAAAACTGAAAAAAAATTATATGTGAAAATGAGAATCAGGTAAATAAAATTACGTTTTACATTTGTCCATCTATTATTTTAAACTTAACAAAGACCATGGATGGGGTTTATTGACTGTTAAGCATGTTTCTCCTGATAAAGAATATAGCCAGGAAACACAGTGTTTCAATTCACAAGACACATCCTACATTTTTCTTTCTCTTCCCCTTTTGCCACAGTATGAGGCAGTTACTTAATTTCTTCACTGTTCACTTCATTCTGAGTTCCTTTAATGAGATAAAATGTAAGCAGCTAAGACCAGCACAACACCTCCTATTACATATTAAATGGACACCCTTTATCCAGTAGCATCCGGAAGAGAAAGAAATGCAGAGTTCATGGGTCCCAGCCATTCTGGTAATTTACTTGTTCCTACTTACTATTGACTAAAATCATAACCTGAGTTCCTTCATTTTGATCAAGTAAGATATTTCTCATGTATAATAAACTATTTTCATTAGGATTCTAGAAATAATGTTCCCACTCATTGACTATTCTGCCCTTTCCCTTATGGCTTTAAATTTTTCTCCATCTTGTCTCCTCAGTATGATGAATTGCGTCCTCACTTGTTTTCCAGGTTTGCTGACATTTTATTAAATGTCTTTGCCAGTCCTTGATCATCTTATGATTTATTTCCTAATATATTTTCTAACACCAGGAGCATAAATAAGGGGTAGACCCTGAGCCTAGAGTATTGTAATTTTAGCACCAATATGTGTCTCCCGTTCTTGAAAAGCATCATCTGTGGTCCATGAACCAAGTCTCTGGGAACCATGGTTTGTAAGAGCCCACACTTTGCCGTTGGGCACTGAGTGGGCATGAGAAGAGGCACGCGACCAGATGCTTTGGGGAAGGTGGCAGCTGTATGGAAAAATGGAATCTCTGCATAGGTCAGCAACATGCCAACAAATAGCATGCACTTCATATCTGATAGCTTGGTGATTTACAGTCTTAGTTTGTACTGCTCTACAACTAGAAAAGCATTAGAAATATGTATTATTTTAGCAAATAATAGTCTTTAATCTGGATTGAGTGAGAACTTTTGTGCTAGGCCAAGCCTGCTTTCTAAACATGGTATTTCTGTGTGGTTATGAAAATATCATGTGTGTTCATGAACCATTTTCCGTGACAATATAAACATCAATTAAATGTCACTGCAGAATTTAAGAGGCCATAGACGGTGCCATCTCTGAGTAGGAGAGAGTGTGGGCAAATCATCTGCTCCACATCCTAACTATGCATCTGTATATGACTGATGTCTTGAAGAGGATAAGAAAAAAATACCCTAAAAAGTCAATACGTAGCTTCAGACGACTGTATAGAAAAAGGGTATGTGTTTTATTTGTATTAGACATCAGTAAGATTGTTTACATAGCTTTGTTTTATCCTAGAGGCTTTTGTTCATAGCGTTCATAGCTTTTTTTTTCCATTCAATAGGCTATTTCAGAAATTGCAATCGACATAAACTATTCTATCAAAAGAGTTCATGTCAATTGCAGTTGCTGAAATGCCTCTCGATGGTCAGGAGCTTTAGGAGAAATTACATTTATTTGAGCTTTATGTACAGGTAGCACTATCACCTTTCTCCAACCCTACCCTATACCCCAGCTCTGCAGCTCCATTCAGCAGGTCTCCATTGCATCATGAAGCCACAAAAGCAGGTCCATCACCCCAAGGTTTATCTCTTAAGGATGACCCTGGTGCCAAATTGAGTTCATATTTGGTGATTTGCTACAGATTTGCTCATGCTACATTTTCAAGACTTTATCTCACCCAAGGCAAAGACTTACTTTACCATCCTCAAGTTAGTAAGCAATACAGAGCTCCCAAGAGTGCATGTGATAGAAAGGAGAAACCATAGTGTGTCGCCAATCATATCTAACCTATTATTTTATAAACGTCCCAAGGGGAGCTGACAGAAATCTTCCAAAATTAACCAGAAATACATGTAAGGCACATTTCTTTTTCACTGTTTTCAATGTAGCATACATGGGCATATACAAAGTTGCCTTAGACAACTTCACTCAAGAAACAAAATATTAAAGATAAGAATTTGTATTTCCTTATTCCCTTGCCCTGGTGAATAAAGAAAGGGAGAGCCACTACAAAGATCTCCATATTTATCTGCTTATATATTTGCCTGTTTATCTGTCAGTTTTCTGACATTCTGTTTATGCAAGATGTAAGATGCATATTTAGTAATGATCATTTTCATTTTTGAGCCAGGAAAATGCAATGAAATTAGACTATTCTCTTTCTAAAGGGCTTTTCAGTAGGACACTTCAAAGTCCTTGAGAAATACTTCCTAAATCCCTATAAACTAATAGAACCTATTACTCAATGTATTTCATTAGAATTGTCTTCAGGATATTTCCCCACATCCCACATATGGGAGAAATGAATTACAAACGAAGAAATTGTGAACAACAAGGCCAAGTTACAAAACTGCACATCCAGAAATGTGAACCTTCTGCTGTCTGAAGCCCATGGTGACATTTCTTACCTCTAAGCTCTACGCAAACTCGTAACTATTTTGAGTTATAAGCTCACAAGTGGCTTCAATATAAGAAGAAATTACTTCTAGACCACCTGAGAATCAATAATGCTTTTACTGGTTTCACAAATTTCTGAATTCATGATGCTAGGGTGTTTGATTCAGCAATGATTTTTAATGGAAACCATACCCTTTCCTGCCATAGGCAACACACATTTAAGGTAAGGAAATAGAGGTCAAAAGTCATGGGGCTGGAGCTGTAGGTTTAGTTCAACCATCAACTGCTTACATGACCTCAGACAAATATCTTTATGTCTCTTCACTTATCTGTAATTGAGTTTCCTTAAGATCAAATCACATAAACAGATGTCTGGTCCCCTGTCTCTCAAAATCTGTTTTGTGGATAAAACCACATGTTGAAGGTCCAAGTGGTAAGCATCTAAAAATTTACATCAAGTGCAAAGATCATTCCGTTCTCAATTCCCCTGGGATATTACACATTGTTCACGAAGAGTCAATGCAAAGGGCACCAATGTTCAGAAATCCAGTCCTTTGAGGGGAGGCTTACAGGACCCCATTCTGCTGTGAAAAGAAAGCTGAAGCAAACCGCAGACAACGAAGCTTTTCTAAACCACGGCAGCTTGCCAAAGAACAACAGTAAGTACCACGTAAAAATTAGGTTACCTATTGCTGGCAAAATTTAGGAATGCAGAGATCAGGAAGATTAACATGCAATTGTTTTACCACAGATCACAGACTGGTCTCTTCACATAAGTGTAGGTCTACTACTGCCTACATTATTCGCTAAACCAGATGTAAATGCACAGGAATGTCTAGTATGTATGAGTGGGTATATCCTGGGAAAAGTGTTGTAGGATAAAGAGATAACTGTTTAATTTCCCCACAGAACCAGGATAGAACATGTGGTTCTTAACCAAGGTTGATGCCTACCTCAAGTCTTGCACCATCAGCAACACACTCTTTCCTGTGTATCATCAACTTCTCTTCCTCCCTACTCGCTCTTTCCCCTCAGCTCTCAATGCTCAAATATCTCACACCTAAAAAGACATTCCTGCCACCCGACACCCTCTTATAGCTTCTGTCTTCTTCTCAAATGCTCTTTACAACTAAACATTTTGAAATAATTATAAGCTCTTTGTCATCAACATCTTACCTCACTTTGACTTCTCAACCAACTGAATGTGGCTTCCACACTCACCACACCACCACACCACCACACCACATTAAAGACTAATGTCTGCCCTGCTAGGTTTCAGACTTGTGTGGGAGCCTGTTGTCCTCCTTAAGGTCACCAGGACGAGAATCCAACGAGCATTTTCCTTTCTTCAGCTACTTCACCTCCCTGGAGAATTAGTCACTTGATGTCCATTTTCTCAATCTCTAAACTCCTCTCTTGGAATGAAGGACACCATTCATTTCTGTTCTGAACCACTTCCCTGGCTCTTCCTTCTCACATCTTTATGGACTTCCCTCTTTCTCCTCTTGGCCCTTAAATTTATGCAGAAATTTCTGGAGTTTTACTCCAGGCTCCCTGATCTTTGCCCTCCATACAGATCTCCCTGACTTCAACCTGTCTAAGGCTGTCATAGGTAAGTTCATTTGTAAAAAACTCTGTTTTAAAAACATAAATACAACTAGAGTGAGCTTATTTTGACTTTTCTTACTAAATCTTGACACTCACTTTTTAATCTGATCCACAAATTACACAATAAGTTTTGCTGAGGCAGGCGTGCAGTAGCTAGCGCCTGTAATCCCAGCACTTTGGAAGGCCAAGGTGGATGGATCGCATGAGCCCAGGAGTTCGAGACCACCCTAGGCAACATGGTGAAACCCTATCTCTACAAAAAAAATACAACA
>NW_012105908.1:198163-204886 GCF_000951045.1 Mandrillus leucophaeus
CTACTGAAGAAGCACTGAGTAGTGGAGTAAAAACCTCAATTCACTTAATGGTTGTTTTAGGCAGTGGTATTAACTGATGCATCTTTCTTGTTTTTATGTCACAGGCGATAACCTTAGAGTGCTGGATTATTCCATTGCTTTGAAACAGAAAATCTTTTGGTTGTCATCATCCAACCTTCTGCATTTCATGCTCTCCCTTACATATTCTTGGTTCCTCACTTCCTTTCAATTTCTTATTTCTACCCAGCCCTGCTCTTTGTAAGTCGGTAAGAAAAGGGTTGGACAGAATACATAACTCAAAAGTAATAAGATTTTTAAGAAAGTGAATCCCACCAAAACGTAATCATCTAAAATTCTGTTGTCATCTACTCATTCCTTTATTCATTCAACAAATGAGCCTTGTGAAGCCACCTGGAGCCAGACACGCTATCCAACAAGATCGTCTCCAAGGGCAGGTAAAGTCACACCTCAAGAAAACAACTGCTATGGTTTAAATATGGTTTGTTTGGCCCCACCAAGTCTCATGTTGATATGTGATCCCTAATGTTGAAGATGGGATCTGGCAGGAGGTCTTTGGATTATGGGGACAGATCCCTCATGCATGGTTTATTGCCATTCTCTCAAGTGGGTAAGTTCCTGCTCTATTAGTTCCCACAAGAGCTGCTTATTTTTAAAGTGTCTGGCACCTCCACTTGCCTTTAATCTTGCCATGTGATTTTGGCATATGTCGGCTCCCCTTCATGTTCCACAATGACTGGAAGCAGGCTGAGTTCCTCCCCAGAAGCAGATGCTGCTGCCATGCTTCTTGTACAGCCTGCAGAATGGTGAGCCAAATAAACCGCTTTTCTTTACAAATTACCCAGCCTCAGGTATTCCTTTTAGCAACATAAGTGGGCTAAAAGAGAAAACTGGTACTGAAGAGTGGAGTGTTGCTATAAAGATACATGAAAATGTGGAAGCCATTTTGGAAGTAGGTAATAGGCAGAGGTTGGAAGAGTTTACAAAGCTTAGAAGCAGATAAAAAGACAAGGGAAAGTTTGGAACTTCTTAGACACTGGTTAAATGGTAGTGACCAAAATGCTGATAGAAATATAGACAGAAAAGGCTATACTGAGGAAGTCTCAGATGGAAATGAGAAACTTATTGGGCTCTAGAGCAAAAGTCACCCTCGTTACACCTAGCAAAGAACTTGCTGCATGGTGTTTGTCCCCTTGAGTTTTGTGGAAGGTCAAACTTAAGAGTGATGTCTTAGAGTATCTGGCAGCAGAATTTTCTAAGCAGCAAAGCATTCAAGGGGTGGCATGGCTGCTTTTAACAGCTTACAATCAGACATAAGAGTAAAGGAATGAACTAAAGTTCAAACTTATCATTAAAAAGAAAGCAGAGCATAAAAATTGGGAAGTTCACAGACTGGCTGCATGTTCAAAAAGGAAAGAATATTTTCAGAGGAGGAATCCAAAGATGCTGCAGAGCAACCACTTGCTAGAGCAATCGGTGTGGATAAAATGGAGCCAGGTGCTTATAGTAAAGACAATGGGAAAAAGGACCGAAAATTGTTTCAGAAATATTTGAGGCTGCCCCTCCCATCACAGCTCCAGAGGCCTAGGAGGACAGAATGGTTTTGGGGAAACGGCCTGAGGTGCTGCTGACCTCTGAAGTATATTCCCTGAATCTCTGCCACAGCTCAAAAGGCCCCAGATGCTACTTGGTCTGCCACTCCAGCTGGAAGCCTTGGCATCTTCCACATGCTGTTAAGTCTGAAGGTGTGCAGAATGTAAGAGTTGGGGAGGCTTGGCAACTTCCACCTAGATTTCAGAGGATGTATCTAAAAGTCTGGATGCTCAGGCAGAAGCCTACTGCAGGTGTGGGGCCCCCACAGAGAGACTCAACCAAGGCAATGCAGAGCATAAATGTGGAGTTGGAGCCCTGTAGAGAGCACTTTACCAAGGCACTGCCTAATGGAGCCATGAAAGCAGGGCCACAGCACTCCAGATCCCAGAATTATGGAGTCACCAACATGATGCAATCTCAGCCTAAAAAAGCAACAAGCATTAAACTCCAACCTGTGAGAGCAGCCACATGGGCTCTGCCCAGCAAAGCCTTGGGGATTAGGCTGCCCAAGGCCTTGGGAACCCACCCCTCACACCACTGTGCCTAAGATGTGGGACATGAAGACAAGGAATATGATTTTGGAGACTTAGAGATTAATGTCTGCCCTGCTGGGTTTCAGACTTGTGTGGGAGCCTGTTACCCTTTTCTTTTGGCCATTTTCTCCCTCTTGGAATAGGATTGTTTTCCTGTATTACCATTGTTTTCCTGCCTGTATCACCATTGTACCTTGGGAGTAAAACCCTTATTTAGATATTACTGGCTCACAGCTGAAAGGAACTTGCCTTGAGTCTCAGGTGAGACTTTGGACTTCTGAGTTGATGCTGAAATAAATTAAGACTTTCCAGGATTATTAGGATGAGATGACTGCTTTTTGCAATATGAGAAAGACGTGAGATTTGGGGGCCAAGGGTGGAATGTTATGGTTTGTATATATTTTGTTTGGCTCTGTCAAGTCTAATATTAAAATTTGATCCTCAGTGTTGGAGGTGGGGCCTGAAGGGAGGAGTCTGAGTAATGAGGGTGGATTTCTCATGAATTGCTTAGTGCCATTCTTAAGATAGTGAGTTCTCACTGTATTTGTTCTCACAGGGGCTTTTTGTTAAAAGAGTCTGGCACCTCCCTCCCCTTCTTGCCTCCATTATTGCCATGTGATTTCTGCACAGACCATCTCCCCTTTGCCTTCCACTAGGAGTGAAAACAGCCTGAAGCCCTCACCAGCAGCAGATGCTGGTGCTATGCTTCTTGTGCAGCCTGCAGAACTGTGAGCCAAATAAATCCCTTTTCTTTACACATTACCCAGCATCAGGTATTCCTTTACAGCAACACAAACAGACTAAGTCAACAGCCATAGCAAGATAACTGTAGAACTTCTGTAGATTTGCCTTCAGATATTAAGCCCTGCATGTTTACCAGTCTTATCAATTTTATTCATAGCACATTCTTTCTTATTGCAATATCTTTCCTCTTCTTCCTACTCTCTCTTTCAAATACTTTGCTGACATTTCTGACCCTTTTTCTTTTGCTCTGTCACCACATACTATACACACACACAAACACACATACATACCTCTTTATCTATCTCTAAGTCTGCTTTCTCGCCTCCTGGTCTCTGTCCTACCTCTATATTTCTATTGTTCTGTCTCTTTCCCTGTGTAGGCAGTGTGAAGACAGGATGGAGGCCAAAAGTAAGATGGACACTTATATTGAGCACATAAGAAAGCAAACTGATTGATAACATTCATTTTTATGCTTTCAGCTTGCTAAAAGTGCCATAACGTGGTAACATGGATCTAACTTGCTGACAACCCTCATATAGCAACAGAATAATAATATCAATACATCCCACCTGAACAGTACTTTATATATTGCCATATGCTTTCAAATAGCATTTAATTTGCTGGAAGTCGAGCATAATTTATTCACAAGTGCATGCTTTCACAGACACAAACATACACAGAAACACCTCACACATTGGAATTAATTTATTTGGCAACCTCACCTTCTCAGAACACAGTTAACTTGAAAAAAAAAACCCACTATTTTTAAAGGCCTTTAAGGAACTAAAGACAAACAGTTGTCGCAGATTCATAAATTAAAGTTTAGAAGTAAGACGTGTATAGAAAAAAGCACAGAGCATCTCATTTGAATTATTCATTCATTCACAAATATTTATTGAGTACTCACTATGTAAGGAAATATTCTAGGTAATAAAAAAATAACAGTAAAAACATAAACCTGTCTAAATGGAGCTTTCATTCTTGGGGAGTAGGTGGGACAAACAATAATAAAGGAAAATTTATAATACAGTAGAGGATGAGAAGTTCTAAAGGAAAAAATAAATCAGGGAAGTTAAGAGAATTATTGTCAGAGGAAGAGAAACAGCAATGAATGTATTCAGTAAGAGGTGACATTTGAGTAAAATAGCCTGATGCTACCATTTATTCTCAGTTTATTCATCTTTAAAATATAAAAAATAATAACCACTTCACAAAATTACTGGAAGTTTTAAGTAAACAAGTATACTCTAGCACATAGCCTGAAACTCATTAATTATTCAACAAGTGATAGATACGTCTTGATCTCATAAATTTCAGTCATCGCAGAGATCCTTATCTACTCAGAACCCATTTTTCTATAATTCACATGTAATTTTAACAAGATTATTTTCCCATTTTATTTATTTATTTTTCATTGTTTTGAGAAGGAGTCACACTCACCATCACTCAGGCTGCCTCCACCTCCCAGGTTCAAGTGATTCTCATGCCTTAGCCTCCTAAGTAGCCGGGATTACAGCTCCTGCCACTACGCCCAGCTAATTTTTGAATTTTTTGTAGAGATGACGTTTTGCCACGCTGGCCAGGCTTGTCTCAAACTCCTAACCTCAAGAGATCCACCCATCTTGGCCTCCCAAAGTGCTGGGACTACAGGCGTGAGCCACTGTGCCTGGCCTATATTCTTATTTCTAAGCTCAGATATTTTAAGAAAGTATGTATGCATATATATGAGTATGTGTGTATATATGTATGTGTGTGTGTGACATCCATTTGGATTTGTACCACAAATTTAGACTTTCTGTGGTCTATAAACTCCCAAGCCAAGAAATTTACCTAAAAATTTATCTTAGAATATGATACCTCTGTTGTAATTGGAAGAAGCAAACATAATCTTCTCTAAAACACATATCCCCAACTTAGTCCTCCCAAAATGTTATATCCTTATATTAGTCCAGAATGTTATATCCTTATATTAGCCTTTATAGACTTGCACAGATAATGTCTCACAGAGGATGAATTCATAATCCCACGTTAGTAAATCTTGAGGAAATAATCTACCATAAATGAGATTCAACAAACACATAAAAATTATGATGGGAATCAAAACCAAAACCAAATCAAAACAAAACAAAAAATTTCAGGTAATAGAAATATCTGCTAAAATCTATAAAATACATTCTTCAAGAATATTTAAGAATTAAAAAAGAAATTGAAACCATAAAATGAACACAACTCTGTGAATAATGCCTTAAAAACCCCAATATCTGGGAGTAGCATTAACAAGATAGCACAGAATAGGAGTTTTCAGCACTTACCTTTCAAAGAAACATCAGTTTGAACTACCATCCATGCATGAAGATACCTTCACAAGAGCTAAGGAACCCAGGTGAAAGGTTATGGCACCTGTGTGGAACACAGAAATAAGAAAAAACACATTGAAGAGGGAAAGAAAGACAGTTTCATATTACCCATATCATTCACCCATGACCCAAGCCTATGCAGCATGCACAGAGAGAGATACCATCTGTGTGGGGGAAGGAGACTGATCACCCAACTTTGCCACAGACCACAGGACTAGACCAGCCCCAGTGAACCTTAGAGCCAGGCCAGCCCCTATAGCTCCAAGCCCACTCCAACAACAGGCCAGCCCCACAACGCCCCCAGGCCGGCCCCTAAGCACCCAGACTCCATACAAGCCTACCTCAGCTCCAGGACACCTTCCACAAATGGAGGCTCCAGGACTGCCCCAGAAACAGGCCCATGTCTTATGGACCAAGGTATCAGGCCCAAACACCCACAGATGAGTCACCAAGACAGACTACCCAAGGACTTCAGCAGCAAACCTGCTCATAGGCCTCACCAGCTGTTCCAGCCTGAATCCCTGGACAGGCTGATTTGTAAACAGTTTTCCACGCTGCAGTCAGTTGCAAAGACTGCAAGAGATGCCTACTTCCTCAAATGCACAGACACCAACGTAAATCCACAATGATCACAAACAATCAGGGGAACTTGATACCAACAAAGGAACAAAATAAAGCACTAGTAACTGACTCTAAAGAATTCGAGACCTAGAAACTATGTGACAAATATTTCAAAACAATCATCTTAAAGAAGTTCAGTCAGTGATACTAGAACACAGACAACAAAATGAAATCAGGAAAACAATATATGAACAAAATGAGAAGTTCACCAAAGAGATAGAAGCCATAAAAAGTCAAACATAAATTCTGGGGCTGAAGAATACAATGACTGAACTAAAAAAATTCCATAGAGAGCTTCAGTGGCAGAACTTGATCAAATAGAAGAAAGAGTCAGTGAGTTCGAAAACAGATTGTGGGAAATTACTCAGTTAGAGGAATAAATGTTTAAAAAAAGAATGAAAAAAGCTTATGAGACTTATGGGACAGCATCAACGGAACCAATATACGCATTATAGGAGTTTGAGAAAGAACAGAGAAAGTAAAATAAACAGCATATTTACAGAAATAATGTCAGAACACTTTCCAAACCTGGATACGTAAATGAACATTCAGATCCTTGAAGCCCAAAGAACCCCAAATAATTAAACATAAAGAGATTTTCACCAAAACATATTATAATATTATAATTGTATTCTCAAAAGTGAAAAATAAAGCTAGAACTTTGAAAGCAGCTAGAGAAAAGCTATTTATCACATACATGCATACTTCCATAAGACTATCAGTTGATTTCTCACAAAACTTTTGTAGACCAGGAGAGGGTGGGTTGATATAATAAAAGTACTGAAAGACAGAAACTGCTAACCAAGAATACTGTACCCAGCAAAGCTGCACAGAAATAAAGGAGAGATAAAGACTCC
>NW_012105908.1:206486-211007 GCF_000951045.1 Mandrillus leucophaeus
GCCTCCCAAAGTGCTGGAAAAGAACTTCTTGAATAAAAAACATATTTATTAAAAGTAATGACTCAATGCATACTTTACAAAGCAGATGATATTCAGTCGAAGAGAAAACTATTAAACTAGACATGAGGAAACCATACAGAATAGAGACAGAAAGATAAAATAACAAACTTTCTTTCTAAAGAAAGCAAACTTTCTTGACATGATAAAAGGGTCATTTTTAGGACAATGTAATGGGAAGTATTACAACCATTTCTTCACAAGTGAGGAATAAGTCAAGAAGGCTGCTGTTCAAAGTTGTGCTGGATGTCTTAGGCCATACAATAAGCAAGAGAAAAAAATACATAAAGATTTAAAAATAAGTAAAAGAAAGAAATAAGATTCTCAGTATTCATTGACTATGCAATTGATTCAATAGAAAAATTTGAGAAAGTCTATAAACTATTAGTATTAAAAAGAGAGTTCAGTACGTTTGCTAGGCATAAAATCAATAAGTAAAATCAAATCAAACTTTTAGAAAATGTGATTAACAAAAGAACTATGTGTAATAGCAGCAAATTATAAGATATCCAGTATTAAATTGCAAATTGCAATGGTATTCAAGACCTTATGATAGAAACTGAAACTTTAGCCAAGGGTGGTGGCTCATACCTGTAATCCCAACACTTTGGGAGGGTGAGATGAGAGTATTTCTTGAGTTCAGGAATTTGAGACCAGCCTGGGAAAAATAGTGAGACCAAAATCTACCAAAAAAAAAAAAAAAAAAAGGAAATGTGTTGAAAATCATAAAAGATGTAATTCCAATCAAAATCCAAACTGGAAACTATATAGAATTTTCAAAAGCTGACTCTCACTTATATGGAAGACCAAGAAGTCAAGAATGGCAGATAAAATTGTGAAAAAAAAATCAAGGGGAAATCATTTTCATTAGGCATTAAGACCTTCTATGTAGACTGGGTGCAGTGGCTCATGCCTGTAATCCCAGCACTTTGGGAGGCTGAAGCAGGGGATCACCTGAGGTCAGGAGTTCAAGACCAGTCTGGCCAACATGGTGAAAATACAAAAATTAGCCAGTCTCTACAAAAATTAGCCGGGTGTGGTGGTAGGTGCCTGTAGTCCCAGCTACTGAGGAGGTTGAGGTAGGAGAATCACTTGAACCCAGGAGGTGTAGGTTGCAGTGAGCCGAGATCATGCAATTGTACTCCAGCCTGAGCAACAGGGCAGGACAGTCTCAAAATAGATATATATAGCCACACTGTAGTAGAACAAAAGTGGTGAGGTGCTGCACGCCTGTAGTCCCAGCTATTCCAGAGGCGGAGGCAGGAGAATGCTTGAACGGGGAGGCGGAGGTTGCAATAAGCCAAGATCACGCCACTGCACTCCAGCCTGGCAACAGAGCGAGACTCCGTCTCAAAAAAAAGTGGAAATAACTGTCCTGTAGTAGGAATATGGATTAATAAACTATGGTTTGTTCAATCAATTATCATAGAACAGTTAAAATGATCTTACGTATCAAAATAGATAAATGTCAAGACATAATACTGATGAAAAAGTTACAGAAGATTGTGTACAATATATCATCTATTTAAAGCTTTAAAATATACAAAATGATATATCCTGTATATATCCAATACATGGTAATGATATACAGTCATGCATCACTTAAAGTCTGGAATATATTCAGAGAAATGTGTTGTTAGGCAGTTTCATCAGTGTGCAAATATCACAGCGTCTATTTCCACAAACTTCCATGGGACAGCCAACTACATACCTAGGATATATGGCACAGTCTATATGCTCCTAGGCTACAAAACTGTACAGAATATTTCTGTACTGCATATTGTAGGCAATTGTAATACAATAGTAAGTATTTGTGTATCTAAACATATCCAAACATAGAAAAGATATGGTTAAAACACTGCATTATAATCCTATGGAACCACTGTCAAATATGTGGCCTGTCATTGACAAAAAAAGCTTCGTTATGTGGTGCATGACTGTACTCCTATTTCTTTATTTTATTTTATTTTATTTTATTTTATTTATTTATTTGTACTCCTATTTCAAGAAAGGACTTACCTCTGGTAAAGGAGAAAAAAATATTTTTTAAATCCGTGTCTTTAACAACTGTTCTTTTAAAAAAGAGACCTTGTGTAAATAGGACGTGATATAAATATGTCCTTTTTTTAAAAAAGAGACCTTGTGTAAATAGGACATGATGTAAATATGTCCTTTTTTAAAAAAGAGACCTTGTGTAAATAGGACATGATGTAAATATGTCCTTTTTTTAAAAAAGAGACCTTGTGTAAATAGGACATGTGTAAATAGGACATATGTAAATATGATTTATCTGTTTAATTTTGTCAGTACATACATTGTTATCTATTATACTAATTTATAATATTTTATGTGATCATGTTGTCCTTTAAAATGAAAATGTAAATGACTCAAACCCTCACCTTACTTATAGCATATAATGTACAGAAGTCTTTTCAATATTTCTTTGGAATTTCAGGAGATTTACAATTGGCTAAAAGAGTTCCTGTTCTGTGAGCATCTTTCTTTGTCCCCTGATCCCTGGCTCTGGTCTTCTGCCAGCCTCAACTGCTTGGACAACAGGTCTCAGTCTTCCCTCAATATGTTCCTTCCACCAACACATCAGCATAGCAGAGGGAGTCTTAGAGGAGGGGTGCATTGTTCCTCAAACCCCATTATCATTATGAACACGGAGCTACTGTTTATGGTAGATTTGTACTGATAGTTGAGGATAATGAAGGATTACAGCTTAATATTTAAATAAAATATTCTAAAAGCTCATTCAGCCATTTCCACCTCTATGTTAGGCCTACATTGTTTCCATCTTCCTGGGTTTTTCTCTGAGGCACAGATGCACCGCACCCCCCAACAAACATACACACATTCTACCTGCTCTGACTGCCAGTCTCCTACCTCCAAATTCTGTTAGTCCTTCTGCAGAATAGTTTTGTTCTTCACCCTTGCCTCAAACTAAGTTTTAGGTCTACCTTTGCATATCCAAAATATGAATTCCTTGCTAAACAAAGGGCTTTCTATTCAAGGTCATTACTGTTGAACTGCACAAAACAAAAGGAAAAGCTTTAAAATTACAGGCTTTCTTTTAGCATGATCACATTTTTTAAACAACAGCTTATCCCTACAAGTCTTTCTGAAAATAGAAGGAAAACAGTATGAAAATTCACTCTACCTCTCTCCAGAATAGATCTGCAAGAGCGGTGAGTCTCTTCCAGTCCCCTCACCCACAATTTACCCAACCTTGCTTCATACGCACATATATACACATGTTAAAAGCTCTGAAATCTTGGTCCATTTAGCAAAGGGCAAACAATTCCATATATTTGAGTTGTTACTGAAGAAATACGTGTATTATTACCTGTATTAAAATGAATGCCCATAATGATGGTGCTTTAAATGTTTATGGCATTCTACAGTTTACAAGGAACTTTTACATAAAACAACCTGAAAAGAAATATGTAGGGTCCCACAAATCATTTTTAGTAAAACTGAAGCTACAGTCCAGTTCTCTTGACTTCCAACACAGTGCCTTTTCAACCCACCGTGTTGTCTCCAGCCCCATGATGCCAAGAAAAGGTTAGACTCATGTCAGAGTACTATTGAAAGGATAAAGCAAAAGGAAATGTAGATGTTAGAAATAGATCGTTTAAAGGTTTAAGGCTGGTAGATGAGTGTCTAGGACAGTCCCTAACACATAGTAGACACTCAATAATTATTTGTTGAATTAATAAATAAAATGTCACTTCTGAGCTGTTTAAAATCACAATCTAGTGACCCAGAATGAGTCAAGCATTTTAAATGGCTGTGATGGTGCTACATGGGATACAGAACGATGCCTTTATGTGCATAGACGTATCCATAAATTTCCCATAGCCATCGTCTCTTTCTTGCCATCTAATTGTACACAAAACCACATTAGAAAGTGTAAATTATAAACAGTTAATAAAACATATCCAACAACATAAAAACCGTACCTAGAGAAAGACACTGAGATTCAGATAAGATTGTTTTACAAATTTAAGATGTACCATATAGAGGACTTTTGGGTAATGTGGAGTGAAACTAGGCTTTCATAAAAGAAAGAATATGTCTGATATCCTTCTTCCTGGTGCTAAAAACAGGGTTAATAGGAAGTGAAGTCAAACCCTTGACTGTGACTGACATGAGGGAGTAAAATCTGTTCCGAGAATGGGACACATCAGAGAGCAGAGTTCTGGGCTAGGCTCAGAAAGCACTTCCAGGTGGCTGAGCAAACAGCAGTCTTCTATTTGGCAGAATTTGCTTCAGGGAGTAAGAGAAGAGAGGAGATTCGAAGAAAAAGAGTGAAGATTATGTTTTAAATCACTGAAAAAAATATTATAATTAAACCACATTGGAAATGTATTTATTTATTTTTATTTTATTATGTGGGGAAAAGAAAGAGAGATCAGCCTGTTACTGTGTCTATATAGAAAGAAGTAGACATAAGAGACT
>NW_012105908.1:212687-214829 GCF_000951045.1 Mandrillus leucophaeus
AATATATATAAAGATAATAATAACAATAATAATAAACTTGCTTTCACTTTACTCTATGGACTCGCCCTGAATTCTTTCTTGCAGGAAATCCAAGAATGTTCCCTTGAGGTCTGGATCAGGACTCCTTTAACACCTGCTCTGGAGAAGTTTGGGGTAAAGGAGACAGGCTCACTAAAGGGAGCAAAACACAATGCAAAGAGCATAATAAAAGGGTCAGGAGTCAGAAGGTATAGGCTGTTTTTAGAAGTCTTGATTAGCACTTCCCAAAATGTTTAGGAAGATGGAGGCAGGGACTGGAGTGATACTGCCAACAGTTAGGAAATGCCTGGAACTACCCGAAAGTGAAATAAACAAAAAAGGATCCTCCCCTAAAGGCTTTCAGAAAGAGCACAGCTCTGCCGACAACAGAATTTTAGATTTCTAGCCTCCACAACTTTGAGAGAATAAATTTCTCACCCTGGTTTGTGGAGTAGAGGCAAAATAAAGATACTGGGTCAAAGAAGACCAAGTTAGAAGGAGGAGTTTGGGCGGCCTTGCTACTCAAAATGTGGCCAGAGGACCAAAAGCATCAACTTGATACAAATGCAGGATGTTGGGCCCCACCCCCAGACCCATCAAAGCAGAGCCTGCATTTTCACAAGATCCCCAACTGAGGGACAGGCCCACTAGGACTGAGAAGTACTGCTCTAGGGACACCGATGATGGAATCAGGCCTTATGCTCTTGGTATGCCTTATGCTTATGTTGAGCATAATGCCTTCTATTCTGACTCTTCTTTAGCACCTGTTAAGAAAGAGGCTTAGCCTCTTTTCTTTTGGAATGTAGATAAGCAATGCTGAGACTACAATGGTGAGACCTGCAGAAGGTAGACTAGAGTTTTCTGTTTTTACATGGCCATTATCAGCAAGCATTCTCAGAAGCTTCTAATCGACACTAAGATAACTACAGATTTTCTTTTCTTTTCTTTTCTTTTCTTTTTTGGAAGCTAAGCAAGATGAGTCACAACCTCACCTCCTCTTTGTTCTTCATGGTGGCTACAGAGATGTGCCACTCACCGCATGGCCCTTCAATAAAGTACTAGTCCCGGCTGCCTTCCTAAGGGCAGCTGGCTTTCAGTGACGAAGTGGGCCCAGCCATTTTGGCCCAGTGCAGTCCAGTGCATGGCAGCTCTGATGGGTCATCTCCACTCCCCATCTCTCCATGGCATTGGCCTAGGCTGCTGCTCCTGCATTCCAGCTCACTTCTCCCTCGCCTATCAGCTCCTGCCTTCTCCCTTCCACAGTGTTGATCCCAAGGGCGCTCCATAATACTGCCTGAACACTAAATTCTGTCTCTGAGTCTGTTTCTGAAGATACGTATGACATACCATAAAGAAAATGTAAGTTTGTCACGGCTTTGGGCAGAAGTGGAATATAAATCTCACACTGGGCATCGAAAGATCTAGTTCAAGTCTCAGATCAGCCACAGAGAGGCAGTGTGGTCTTGAACAAGCATCTTATTGTTTTTGAACCTCAAATATCTGTAAGACAAGAACAATTCCTCCCCTTCTATCTCACAGAGCTGTTGTCATGAGGACTTCAGATGAGATAATATGCGTCTGGGGAAAGCACTCTATAGAGTGCAAGACATGAGATATTTTATTATTAGTAGATTCTAGAGTTTGTTTGGTATTTTGTATTTTTTTTCTTTGCCTGTTTCTTAAATCCATTCTTTTCAGCATTAAACCATTCAGATCACTCCAGCACAATACTTCTCTAGGTTAGTCTCATATTTGGCTGAGAATGTGAGTCCTAAAGGCTCATAAGGAGTTGTCAAAAATCAAAAAGGCCTATTTATCTTTGTCTTTCTCTTTTTCTGGAAGAGAAATTGTCTCAGACTAGTGTAATAATTCACTTACTAGTAAATTTCTATGAGAGAAAAATTAAGAGATATAATAAGAGCCTCTATACCTTCAGTAACCTTCAGAGACCTTTGAGCTCCTCATTTCAATTTACTTAAAAAAACACATTCTTAGCCGGGCGCCGTGGCTCACGCTTGTAATTCCAGCACTTTGGGAGGCCGAGGCAGGCAGATCACGAGGTCAGGAGATTGAGACCATCCTGGCTAACACGGTGAAAACCCGTCTCCACTAAAAATACAAAAA
>NW_012105908.1:214879-216422 GCF_000951045.1 Mandrillus leucophaeus
GCGACAGTTTGCTGAGAATGATGGTTTCCTACAAAGGACATGAACTCATCCTTTTTTATGGCTGCATCGTATTTCATGGTGTATATGTGCCACATTTTCTTAATCCAGTCTATCATTGATGGACAATTGGGTTGGTTCCAAGTCTTTGCTATTGTGAATAGTGCCGCAATAAACATACGTAGCACACCGGAAATTTATAACACTAACCAAAATATCAGCAATCCCTATCTAGCAAAAATACTAGCGTGTCATTAAGTTACCAGCAAAGAACACACAGGAGAAGAGAGAGGTCTGCATTTTCATCAAACCACAGTAATCCTGGTAAGGGCTCTATAGCCGGTTAAGGCATTCTAAGTCACAGGATGAGATAGGAGGTCAGCACAAGATACAGGTCATAAAGATCTTGCTGTTAAAACAGGTTGCAGTAAAGAAGCCAGATAAAACCCACCAAAACCAAGATGTTGATGAGACGGACCTCTGGTCATCCTCACTGCTACACTCCCACCAGCGCCATGACAGTTTACAGATACCATGCCAATGTCAGGAAGTTACCCCTATATGGTCTAAAAAGGAGAGGCATGAATAATCCACCTGTTGTTTAGCATATCATCAAGAAATAAACATAAAAATGGGCAACCAGCAGTCCTTGGGGCTGCTCTGTCTATGGACTAGCCATTCTTTTATTTAAATGAATAATATAACATAATATATATAAAGATAATAATAACAATAATAATAAACTTGCTTTCACTTTACTCTATGGACTCGCCCTGAATTCTTTCTTGCAGGAAATCCAAGAATGTTCCCTTGAGGTCTGGATCAGGACTCCTTTAACACCTGCTCTGGAGAAGTTTGGGGTAAAGGAGACAGGCTCACTAAAGGGAGCAAAACACAATGCAAAGAGCATAATAAAAGGGTCAGGAGTCAGAAGGTATAGGCTGTTTTCAGAAGTCTTGATTAGCGCTTCCCAAAATGTTTAGGAAGATGGAGGCAGGGACTGGAGTGATATTGCCAACAGTTAGGAAATGCCTGGAACTACCCGAAAGTGAAATAAACAAAAAGGGATCCTCCCCTAAAGGCTTTCAGAAAGAGCATAGCTCTGCCGACAACAGAATTTTAGATTTCTAGCCTCCACAACTTTGAGAGAATAAATTTCTCACCCTGGTTTGTGGAGTAGAGGCAAAATAAAGATACTGGGTCAAAGAAGACCAAGTTAGAATGAGGAGTTTGGGCGGCCTTGCTACTCAAAATGTGGCCAGAGGACCAAAAGCATCAACTTGATACAAATGCAGGATGTTGGGCCCCACCCCCAGACCCATCAAAGCAGAGCCTGCATTTTCACAAGATCCCCAACTGAGGGACAGGCCCATTAGGACTGAGAAGTACTGCTCTAGGGACACCGATGATGGAATCAGGCCTTATGCTCTTGGTATGCCTTATGCTTATGTTGAGCATAATGCCTTCTATTCTGACTCTTCTTTAGCACCTGTTAAGAAAGAGGCTTAGCCTCTTTTCTTTTGGAATGTAGATAAGCAATGCTGAG
>NW_012105908.1:218147-281676 GCF_000951045.1 Mandrillus leucophaeus
AAAAAAAAAAAAAAGAATTAAAAAATACATTATTAATCAAAAATCACAACTAAATTCCAGTTGTCCTTCAACAATTCTTTGGGTTCAGAAACAGGCAGCTCTTCTCTTTCCCTCTCTGTTCATCTCTGTTCTCTTTTCTCCTTAGGATCTTGCAGTTTTTTTTTAAGGTTTTCTCCCCTTGAAGTTCTTGGCCTCCAAAATTCCTTATCCTGAAGCCATCCTCACAGGATTAAGAAAAATTCTGGAAAGACATATAATTAACCATGGATCAAGCTGCACTTTGGCCCACTTCCTTGTAATTGAAAGTCAGGTAGCACTAGATACTGACCGTTTGCACTCCCATTTTCCTGATGGATAGGATTTCCGACGTTAGAATCTGTTTGAGAATTAATTTGTATCCCCATTGTTCTTATAGATAGGATCTCTGACGTTAGAATCATAAGGCTTTCATTTAGGAATTGCTTAAGAGGTTTTTTTCCAAATCCCCAATTCCAGTGACCCTTCATATAGGAAATGAATCTGCATGATAACGCAGTTTCTTCATCTCCCTGTCCCACGACGTCACCCTGCACTCTTCAATGAATCAATGATCTCCAAATTTCAGCCTACCCCAAAACCCTTAAGAAGCCTTGCCCTAAACTCCTCATGGAGATATGTATTTGAGGTTTTGGGTGACCCTAAGATTCAACCTCTTTCTCTGCTGCAACCTGGTGTCTTGGAGTACTGACTTGTCATGAACATCAGGCAATGGACCTATCATGGTTGAAATTCTACCTTGGTCCTGCTTGATCCCGTGTCATTATTTTGCCTTCACCCCCCGAACCCAGATGTATACTTCTTTCTCACCTGTACCACACCCCAATAGTTGACGGATTTTCCTGCCATCAGTATTCAGAGGCTAATTTAGCTAATCCACAGGCCAAATGATATTACAGAAAGAAGCTGGGTGGAGACAGGCTGCTTTCAGATAATATGTGACATGCGCATGTTAATAATAACCTTCTGAAGGCAAACGGTCTGTGGGAACCATTTTTACCATCAGTGTAATGGTGGAGATTTTGGACTTGACAGTTAAGGGGGCCTAGACTCCAGCTGGTTGTGGGAGCAGAGATAACTGCTAGAAAGGCCGCCTTCACCCTGAGGAGGTTCCCCCCGCCAACCCTAATCATTTAAATGGATGTCTTCACCTCCTAGTTTCCTTCCTGCCAAGTTCTGGGAATGTTGATGCTATCTTGCCAAAAGCCTTTCAGGTCTCCTTAATTCTCTTTGGTCTAGTCGTATACTTGGCTTTAGAACAAAGAGGATTTCAGTGTCTGTCAATGATGATCTCCTGTGATCTAGCAGTTCTGAAAGATGAACTTGCCAAAATGAGAAAATTAAAAGAGAAGTGCCCTATGTGGGAGAAAAGTAATGCATTAAAGTGCTAAGTACCACCCAAGAGATAAGTAGTAAGTATAAGTACTCAAAGACACTTACAGTATCTTAACTTTCACATTGAAAAAAAAAAATTGTGCAGCTTTCAAACTTCCTCAGTTCTGCTTTTTCCAAGGTAGAAGCTCTGTGAAAAGAGTGACATTGCCTATGGTGTTTGGAAGCTGACCGGCAGTGACATTAGGCAGCAGTCTCCTATGAGAAGCACAGCTCCCATTCAGAGAGAGTGAAGAATGGCAGAGAAAGGCTCCAGGAAGTGAGGCGGGACATACAGAGATGCTATAAAGGTTAAGTGGGAAAGCATCACTGAGAAGTTCAAATACTACTACAAACAATGCAGGCTAACCAGCTCATTTCTTGGGTGTGTTGGCATGTGCACACTGAGAGCTCCCAGGGCACCTGCAGCATAAAAATCAATATAGGCAAGAATCCTCTTCCTCCCTCTCTTTCTGTTCTTATAAATTGGAAAATATAAGGCCCATATCCTTCTGATGTTCCCAAAAAGTCCTAACTATCCAAAATGATTAAAAGAGTCATTCACTCATTCAGTGAAATGAATAGAGAAGAAAATGAAAGGATGGGGATCAGGGAGACAGATTTAACCAATTTTCACATATTCCAGAATGATCTTTATGCCTGCCCCTCAGATAGATGTAATACATGAACATGGCTGAAAGAGAAATTTTTATCTCCCATTAACACAAGTGCGGAGCTCTGCTTCACGTGATTAATGTACATGTATATGTCTGAAATCAGTCAAATGAGTTACAATGAAACTTCATTCCTAAAGGGCTTGTTCATTGAGTTATTAATGTATAAAGAAAACAACATTAAAATGCAAGCCTTAGGAAAATAAAAACAATAGCTTGAGTTTTTGCAAGATCAGCATGCTATTTACTTTTGCTCAGTATCGGTTTCTCAAAATTAATAACCATCTACTATAAGAAAGAAATAATTCAAGTTTTTTAAAAGTCTTGACTAATGACTCAATTTTTACAAAGCAGAGAATAAATTGTATGGTTTTTAATAATCTTTTAGACTTAGCATCTGAGTATTTTTTCAATTAAGAAACATTTTCAAGCAAAATTCAACTGTGTCAGTAGCTCCTAATGACTACTATAAAGTTAAAACAGATTAATGATTTGGTCTCTCTGTTCTAATAAATGACTCAGCAAAGTTTAATTTCCTAGAATGTCACGTAAGACTATTTCTATGTATTTTTCTGTTAATCAAACATTGAAAATCCAAATGTATGAGCGCATATATAGCTGATGTTAAATTGTTTTTAAAATGAAGTACATTATTTCTCTGGTCCAACAGCTATTACCGAATTCTACAGAGATGGCTGTTACTGTGTTTGTAAGCATAACTACAATGGTTTCTGAAACATGATTTAAAAATCAATATCTAAAAGAATTTTAAATGCATACTTGCAAAGTATTCATCCTAGAGATATGCACATCTCATTTTCTAGAAAAATCAAAGGTATACTCTTTCAAAATCAAAATTATATTTTCAATTCCGTCTGCATGATTTGATTGCATAGGAATAATAATTAGATTTAACCTATTTAGAGGAAGAACTATATGATGAAAGAATATTAAACTTGAGTAGTTTAGCCTTCATTTTCTATAGCTAGAACTTGGTGTCTTAGCAATATAAGTCTACCAGAAATATTGACTAACAAAAAAATTATTATAGTAAAAATGAACTATAAGTTTCTTTTATCTTAATGTTTCTGAAAAAATACAGGAAAAAGAACTATTATGAATGAATTCAATATTGTTGTTTCCTAATTATATAATACTTAGCTCATTTTGCTAAGGTGTGTTTGCAGAAACAGAATGATGACTTAGTATCATACAGATTAAATCTATGAAGAACAACTGTTAAATAATAAAGCAAAAAACAAATATAAAAATTTTTTGTTGGCTGGATGCAGTGGCTCACTCCTGTAATCCCAGCTACTTGGGCGGCTGAGGCAGGAGAATTGCTTGAACCAGGGAGGCAGAGGTTGCAGTGAGCCAAGGTTGCACCACTGCACTCCAGCCTGGGTGACAGCAAGACTCCGTCTTAGAAAAAAAAAAAATTTTTTTGTTGTTTTAAAGTCTCTAGGAATTTTAGAATACATCCTAAATGAACAGCTATAAGTATATTTTGGTTTAGATAAGGTTTTCCATGTTCATTTTTAGGAAAATTAAGACTCCTTTTTTGAAAAAATAATTTACTCTAAAATTATACATTAAGATTTTAAATTCATGCTCTGATATATAAGTAGATTATGATCAAATGAACTGACACATTAATCTGGTCCACGACATATCAGGCTATAGTTGATTCACCACTCATCACAGTTTCATCTTTAGTCTATAGTCAAATCTAAATCCAACTTTCCTTTGAGGGAAGAAGTATTGAGAATTTTATTTATATTTATTTATAATACTTAAGTGTTTTAACATTTCCAAATTTCTTTGAAAGTATACATTTTGTTGATTCTCTGGCACTTTTGAACTTATAATTTAATATTTTTAGGCATATTCTTGAAAATTATTTATAATTTGTTGTGCTTTAGTTTAGTTTTATTTTATTTTATTTTTATTTTTATTTTTTGAGATACAGTCTTGCTCCATCACCCAGGTGGTGCAGGCTGGAGTACAGAGGCTTCATCTCAACTCACTGCAACCTCCACCCGCTGGGGTTCAAGCAATTCTCATGTCTCAGCCTCCCGAGAAGCTAGGATTACAGGCACACACCACCACATCCAGCTGATTTTTGTATTTCTAGTAGAGACAGGGTTTTGCCATGTTGGCCAGGCTGGTTTCAAACTCCTGACCTCAAGTGATACGCCTGCCTCGCCCTCACAAAGTGCTAGGATTATAGGCGTGAGCCACCATGTCTGGCCTGTTTTGTTTTTAGAAACAAGGCTCCACTTTGTTGCTCAGGTTGAAGTGTAGTGGTGCAATCATAGTTCACTGCAGCCTCAAACACCTGGGCTCAAGCAATCTTCACTCCTGCACTTCCCAAGTAGTTGGGCCTACAGGCATGTGCTACCATGCCTGGTTAATTTTTTTTTTTTTTTTTTTTTTTTGGTAGAGATGGGATCTCACTATGTTGCCAAGGCTTGTCCCAAATTCCTGGCCCAAGTCTCTGGGATTACAGGTGCTAGCCACTGTGCCTGACCTACTGTGGTTTTAGTAGGCATTTTTTCATGATCTCAAATCAGAAGCTTTAACTATAAAATACTTAGAGCCTCTTACTATAGAACTTGGTAGGTGTTGATTAGAAAAGGCAGTTACAGAAACATATCATTTAGAAATACATAGTCCACAGGAAAAAAGTAATGAAATATATAAATATATCACAAGGAATGTACAAGGTCTCATATCACTGTGCAAACCTGAAGCATAGGGAGCTACCTCCTTAGAGTAACTTTCCAAGCACCGTGAAGCCACTGCCAGACCACCGTTGGCCCACTGGGTAACAAAGGAGGGACTGTGTGCAAGACAGAAGCCAAGGACAATTCAGCCCAATGATGCTAAGAAGACTTGGACACACTTAACTACAAACTTTCAACCACTAAATCCCAACCAAGATGGGAATGCTCCCTCTTTTTGGCTGTCTATAACCCTCAAGCTGCATTTTATCAATCTGCCTTCAAAATGGCTGTCGAGGCCAGGCACAGTGGCTCACGCCTGTAATCCCAGCACTTTGGGAGGCTGAGGCAGGCGGATCATGAGGTCAGGAGATGGAGACCATCCTGGCTAACATGGTGAAACCACGTCTCTACTAAAAAAATACAAAAAAATTAGCCGGGCGCCTGTAGTCCCAGCTGCTCAGGAGGCTGAGGCAGGAGAATGGTGTGAACCCAGGAGGCAGAGCTTGCAGTTAACCGACATTGTGCCACTGCACTCCAGTCTGGGCGACAGAGCAAGACTCCATCTCAAAAAAATAAAAATAAAAATAAAAGGCTGTTGAGTTAAATTAACCTGATTTCAGATCAATAAATTGTTAAGAGAGAAACATGCTGTTAGAAGTTTTTACACTGTGCACACATAGAGGGACAATGCTGCCCTGATTTTCACCTCCACAGGCCTTTCCCTGCTGGCCAATTCCCTTATGAGCCCTCTGGGCTGCCTAGCTAACAAGTATACATGTAATTTTTCTCAGCAGAGCTGCAGAGTTTGGTCTACCTATTTTTAATGTTTCTGAGGATTAATTTCTGACAGCTCGGAAAATTCAATGAGTCCAGCTCTGAATCACATTGAGGGCTGTGGGTGCAGAACACAAAGCTTCAGGAACCTACCTAGAGCTGAAAATGCTGCATTTGCATTTTAGAATATAGCCATATACATGGTTCTTTCAGCAGTCACATGTCTTTTATTCTAATGAAAGCGGAAAAGTGCTAGCTGGAAATAAATGCATCTGCAAAGCTAGCTAAGATGATTCAAATCTGACAGAAACACTTCACCCTGACCCCACGCCTGTCCTGAGACAACTTTGCAATTTATTGAACTAATCATTAATGTTGCAGCACCTCTAGTTTTATTCCATCATTAGAATGACATCATTTGGAAGAAGTAAAGAAGTTGCTATCAGATTAAGTGGACCAAGACAATCAATTGCAGTTTCTTAAAGGTGAAAAGACAGCAGAAATTCTTGTCCTTAACTTGCCTACAAGATTTCCACTTGCCCACATATATACTATATATTCTTTTCAGTACCCCCCACGCCTATCACTTCTCATCGTCTCTACAGCTGGTTCCGTATTTTCATGGCAAATAAACTCACAGCTGTTCCACAAACTCAAATTTCCAGGAAAATCATATAAAACAGTAATAGAAAAAGGAGGAAAAATTTATATCTTTTCAAATCATTCTTCTTACTTTATAACTTCTAAAAAAGAGAAACATTTATTCATTCATTTATCCTCATATTGAAAGGGGGAGAAAGATGTGCTCCCTTTTGTAATTTTTCATAATTTATGAAAGTGGTTTTTAAAATGTGGGTTAGTAATCTCTTTCGGATGTCAATGAGAACCAAAACTCCTACTAGGAAAATGAACATACCTGTATAAAACTTTGAATATAAATGTTTAGGGAGTTGATAACCACCTGTGGCCCATCTATATAGCCCATGTTATGAACTGAATGTTTATGTCCCCCTAAAATTCATATGTTGAAGTTCTCATCCCCAGTGCGATGGTATTTGGAGATGAGGCTTTTGGGAGGCAATTTGGGTTAGATCAGATCATGAGGGTAGGCCCCTCATGACGAAATTAGTGGCCTTATAAGAAGAGGAAGAAAGTGATAGTCTTGTTAGAAGCATGTAGCACTGTCCACCACTTCACTGGGAGAGGACAAATGTAAGATCTACACATGGCGCTTACTTGGACTCTGATTTATGTGCTGCTTTTTTGACTGACTTTAATCTGGACCTCTTCCAGAATATCATTATACTATAATACACCATAACTGTGGGTATAACAGACTTCAATGCGTTCTGTGAGTCCTTCCAGGGAATTTCTCAAACCCGGGGGTTGCCTTGGGGACCCCCAGACTTGAAATTGAAATCAGCAAGCGGGGTGGTCTTGGAAACCCCTGAACAGTGCGTTTGGTGTCAGAAATGAAGGTGGTCTTAGAGACTCCCTAACTCTGCACTTATTAAACATGCTTAAACTTAAGACTTTATAATGCTATCAAAGAAACTAGTCACCTTTGGAGGATATTAGGAAAACAATTTTCTTAAAAGACTAAATAAATAAAAATGCAAGCATTTGTTTTGCCTTAATTACATTAACTGCACATTTATTTGCCTTAATTATATTAACTGTACACCTACGATAATCAAATTATAGATTAGAGGAGGTGTACCTTCTTAAAAGTAATACAAGTAAAACAATAAAGCAACGATGACCAAAATGTAATATTACTATTTTGAAACCCTTAATAAATTAATAGATTTAGGCCCTACATATCAGCAGCTCTGGAAACCACAAAAAGAGGAACGACCAGATAATATATTTTTCCTGCTGAAAGAACACTACCACCTCCTTGCCAAAGGAATCAAACCTGAGTCTGATCAAGTACCTGAATCCAGTTATGAATTTGCAGGAAATAATGAGGACAGAGACAATTGTTAAACTGAACAATAAGTATTATGCAGTCAACAAAATCCAGACTGTAGGAAACTCTATTGGTCACAAAGTGCCAGTTCTGCAACGGAAAAATTGTAAAGAAAATAAAGGGATAGAAAAGGAATCTGTAGGCTGGTGTGGTGGCTCACGCCTGTAGTCACATCACTTTGGGAGGCCGAAGTGGGAAGATCATGAGGTCAGGAGATCGAGACCATCCTGGCTAACATAATGAAACCCCGTCTCTACTAAAAATAGAAAAAACTAGCCGCGCGTGGTGGCACGTGTCTGTAATACCAGCTACTCGAGAGGCTGAGGCAGGAGAATCGCCTGAACCTGGGAGGCAGAGGTTTCAGTGAGCCGAGATCGCGCCATTGCACTCCAGCCTGGGCAACAGAGCGAGACTCTGTCTCAAAAAGAAAAGAAAAAAAAAAAGAAAAGGAATCTGCAGACTAAAAAAGACGTATCAAATTATAAAATGGGGAAGATTCAATGATAATATCTAAGGATGAACATTTATTTAGGTGATAGAACTATAAATAAGTGTGAGGAAGTAGTTGTTATAAGTCAGGCTAGCGGTTACTTAAGGCAGATATGAGGGAGCTGTGATTGCAACAGCGGGGGCTAGAAAAGTTTCATTTCTTGATTAGTTGGCTGAGTGGTAGCTACAATAAAATTCTCTTATGTGATTTATTAAGCTACACATTTGTTTTGAATGTTTTTCTTTACCTTGTGAATTTGACTTTTGGTTTCTTTACTTTTTCTGTTTTTTGAGACAGGGTCTCACTCTGGTTATTGGCTGGTCATGATCATAGCTCATTGCAGCCTCAAACTCCTGGGTTCAAGCAAACCTCCCACCTCAGCCTCCTGAGTAGCTGGGACTACAAGCACACACCACCATGCCCACCTAATTTTAAAAAATATCTGTGGACATGTAGCATCACTAGGTAGCCCAGGCTGATGATCTTGAACTCCTGGCCTCAAGCGATGCTCTCACCCTGATCTCGAAGCACTAGAATTATAGGCCTGAGCCACCACTGCCCAGCCTGAGGTTGATTTTTTAATTCAAGGGCAAGACTTGCACTTACCCCCACTAAATTATATTCATCTCATATCTCTGGATTCTTAAGATGCCTTTGGATTCTCATGCTACTCAACATGATTGTTATTCTTCTTGGCTTAATGCTATCCACAAATTCAGGGGCAAAGTATCTTCACCGAAACAACGAATTAAA
This sequence comes from Mandrillus leucophaeus, assembly GCF_000951045.1. Taxonomy (NCBI): domain Eukaryota; kingdom Metazoa; phylum Chordata; class Mammalia; order Primates; family Cercopithecidae; genus Mandrillus; species Mandrillus leucophaeus. The sequence continues at coordinate 226,944 of NW_012105908.1, forward strand.
AAAAGAGGTTGACAACCTAAATTCTGGATCTTGATTTGGGTGGTGCTTGCACAGGTGTATATATTCATTGTAACTCACCAAACTCTACACTTAAGATAGGTCCATGCCTCCCTCATGTTTGCTTGTTTGATTTGCTTTCCTTTCCTGACAGCAGGAGTCATTCATTGTGACTCATCTATGATCATGCAAACAACCAGCTGAAGATGAGGGAACAACTTGTTGGAAGGAACCTAAGGCTCTTCATGACCATTTGGGGTACAGCTACTTACTGACTGGGAATGTTTACCTACAGGTTTTAGGTGAGAGAGAAACAAACTTCTTTCATTTTTAAGCCACAGTATTGTCAGGGGTATTTGGAACAGCAGCACAGTCTATTACTCTAATAACTCATATGCCTTCAGGTGCCAAGCAAGGAACAGAAATATACAAAGAGGCCAGGTGTGGTGGCTCACGCCTGTAATCCCAGCACTTTAGGAGGCTGAGGCAGGCAGATCACTTGAAGTCAGGAGTTCAAGACCAGCCTGGCCAACGCAGTGAAACCCCCATCTCTACTAATACAAAATTAGCTGGACGTGGTGGCACTAGCCTGTAATCTCAGCTACTTGGAGGCTGAGGCGGGAGAATCACTTGAACCCGGGAGGCAGAGGTTGCAATGAGCTGAGATCATGCCACCGCACTCCAGCCTGGGCAACAGAACGAGACTATCTCAAAAAAACAAAAAAAGAAAGAAAAAGAAAGAAAGAAATATATATATAAAGAGGGCCAGGCGCGGTGGCTCACGCCTGTAATCCCAAATCCCAGCACTTCAGAAGGCCGAACCAGGTGGATCACTTGAGGTCAGGAGTTCAAGACCAGACTGGCCAACATGGTGAAACCCTGTCCCTATGGAGAATCACTTGAACCTGGGTGGCAGAGGTTGCAGTGAGTCGAGATCATGCCACTGCCCTCCAGCCTGGGCAACAGAGTGAGACTTTGTCTCAAAATAAATAAATAAATAAATAAACTAACAAAGGGGCAGGAGTAAGACACTGAGAACTGTGGTGAGTTAGTACATACTGTCCTAAAAACACTCAAAAAAATTGTAATTTTTTAAAGCATTCTGTACTGAAAACAAAATGCAGAGTCAAATTCTACCTGATGGCTATAGTTTGCAAACCTAGGTTAATCAGGACAACTTGAGTAACATTATTCTTCCAGCTACAAATTCATGTTGTCTTGCACACATTTCTTCTCTTTGCATAGAAGTACATCATAAGAGACCTAAGCAAATGACTTATTACAGTCCATGTTTTCTTGATTAGGATATAACCTAAGCTGCTATCACATGGAGACTTAAAAATGCGGTGGCTCAGATAAAATGCAGGCCTATTTCTCTTTAACATACAGCCTGCGGGGGGAGATAGGTGTTTTTTCTTCATGTGGCCATCCAGGGACTCAGGGACCCTCTGGGCTGTTGCTCCACAGTCCCCTGGGTATTGTTCTGACTATTTGGATGACGTTCCCTCACCACTTTCAGACCGCAGAACAAGGAAGGAGAAAGTGGAGGGGAGCAATCCAGGGACCAGACTGATGGCTCCTTCTTACACCCCATTAGCCAGAACCTAGTCATGTGGCCACACCCAGCCACAGTGGAGTGCAGAAAGTGGAGTCTCTATATAAGCCATCATGCTCCCAATTAAAACTCAGTGGGTGCTTTTAATAAAAAGATGAGGAGAATGTTTATTGGGGAACAATTAGCCGTCTCTGCTACATATTCACTAGTCTAATAAGTTTCCGGACGATCTGATGCTATATTCTTCAACAACCTCTGTTGAATTCTTGGTCTTCACTTTTTATTAGGAGCAGACTTTGAATAACCCATTCTAGACTCTCACTCAGAATCACTGTCAGGTTCATCAGTCTTACTTTGCAGAAATGAACTCTTTTTACTTTGGAAGACTGGAGTTTGCTTTTATTTTTCCCCATCTCCCTAGAACACTCACTCCTCAGGATTCTTCAGAGATCAATCCCTTGGTGATTTCCATCTCAACCACTCCTGATGCCATGGAATATCACTCTTACTGGTCATGCGACAGAAAAATAAAAAAGTAAAGGAAAGAAATCAAACTATTTCAACTAGTCTAGTGAATAAGCAAAAACAAAGAGTGTCGGGAAATTTAAAAGGGGAATTAAAATTCTTTTTTTGTTTTTTTCGAGATGGAGTTTTGCTCTTGTTGCCCAAGCTGGAGTGCAATGGCATGATCTGGGCTCACTGCAACCTCCACCTCCCTGGTTCAAATGATTCTTCTGCCTCAGCCTCCCAAGTAGCTGGGATTACAGGCACCTGTCACCACACTCGGCTAATTTTTGTATTTTTAGTAGAGACGGGGTTTCACCACGTTGGCCAGGCTGGTCTCAAACTCCTGAGCTCAAGTGATCCGCCTACTTGGGCCTCCCAAAGTGCTGAGATTACAGGTGTGAGCTACCTCGCCCGGCCAAAATTCATTTTTGAGAGAAGTTTAGCTACATCAGGAAAAGGTTTCAAGTCATTTATTAAACAATGGATAATGATTTTATGTCAATCTTCTTTATATACATGCATCCATAGGGTTTTGTTTTATTTTATTTTACCATAACTCAAGTTAACTAGAATTGCGAACATCAGCTTCTCTGAATAATCACTACGAAATCTTCCAAAAGAAAGGCAAGGGCTATAATCCTAGTCTAAATTTTTGGCTGTCCTCCCAATTAAGTGTCAAAACAATCACTTCCTTTGGGATAATTATTCTTTATTTTACTGAAGAGCCTTTTTAGTGGTTGATTCTGAATAATTATATATCATGCTTGACTTTCCTTGCATATAATACGAATTTTTTTTCTTATTCTCTATGGTAACTGCTAAAATATTTCAAGCTTACTTTTTTTCTCTTAAATACCTATCTAGTTTTCTGGGGCAGGAGGAATGCGGAAATACACAAAGGCAGAGTTAGTATAGGAAGTTTAGGTTAAAAGAAACATATACAGTCATACTTCAGTACATGCAGGGGACTGATTCCAGGACTCCCACATATACTTGTGCATACTTTGTGGAAGGTAAATAGGGAAAGTCAGCCCTCAGTATATGTGGGTTTACCATGAATTCTGTATTTATCAACATGTTTGGTTGAAAAAAATCTGTGCATATGTGGACACCTGCAGTTCAAACCCACCTTGTTCAAGGGTCAACTGTATTTCAAGCTTCATGTCTCAAAATCCCCTCCACACTTCATCCACATTGAGTCCACTTGCTTTTTCCTGAAACACATACACATTGTTACACCCTGTGACTTTCCCGGTGTCCTTTATTCAACAGGGAATGTCTTCCCCTTTCATTCTCAGACTATTGATTCTCATTCATCCTTTATTGTCAGCTCCAAATCCACCTCCATCATGACATTTTCCCTAAGCATTCACAACACAATCAAGTGTTTCTGTTTCAGCTAGTAAATAGTTGCCCACTAACTTTTCAAAGACAGTGTGTGCAAGTGAATTTTTTTTATTTTTAAGAAACTTCATAGTTTTTACATTTACATTACACCCAAGATTATTCTTTTTCATCAGGCTACCACTTTTGTGGTCGCTATCTGCTGGTATGGTTCCTTTCTTGAAATTTAGGCATAAGGTAAACTGATTGTCCTACAACAGCAAGAAACCCCAGGCTAGCTGATTGAAAATACCGGCGTCAAGCAGACAGCTCAGCACGAAAGCATTTCGGTTCCTCTCCAGTCCTATCCTTGATTGGCTTTTCATCCAGAGAAACAGGTCCCATAAGCATCCTAAGGGACATTAGATCACTGTCTCTGTGACTCTGCCCAGCCATCTTGGAAAGAAGGAAGCCTTCTAGAGAAGTCTGCAAAGCCATGGCTAGGGGGTAGAGTTGACGGACGATAACCAGTTGAGCTGACCCAGCAACACACTTTCTGCTTCTCCAGGACTGTTTTCCACATGCTATCATGTACGACCCAATTAGGTCTGTGCTTTTGCTCAAATTATTTGCTTCTGAATGTAGTTAGAAAACTATAATGTTCATTTGCTTTTGCTTCTATCCGTAAAGAATACTTACGCATTTAGAGCTCTGTTTGGTTGGTGCTGATCGTATTTGATAACATTCACAAAATAACTTGTTTATATTCATTTTCTCATTTCTTCCAACCCATAATAACTCCTTGGGGAGGGACAACATCTGCTCCTTCGAGATGAATAGCTACAGCCTTCCGGATGGTTTCTCCAGGCTTCAGACTCCAGGGAGCTCAGCACTCTCCAATTCTTTTGGATTCCCTAGATTTCTGCACAGAAGTTTATGGAAAGCAGAATTGTAATGCTGAGGTGTTAATTAGCTATCAGAAACCTGTGAAAGAGAAAAGAAATGAGCCTAAGAGAAGATACTAAAAAAGAGAAAGAAACAAGGAATATTTACAAAAGATTTCAAAGACCTTTAAAATCAATAATAAATTACCTCCTCAGGGATTAAAAATTCTATAATGAATATTAAATTTCTTCTGCTCCCAAGTATTTAGTGTCTTTACTGTTAAAATATCAATATTGTGTTTTCCTAGACTGAGACTTTTAAATTCCAGGCATTTAGATTTAGAATTCAATACACAGCTTATTAAAGTGTGGGAAGCGTTAATGTAATTCTCTAATGCTCTTATAACTATGTCCCAAAGCCCGAGAGCACATATGCTATATGGGCCAATTAATATCCAAATTTCATAATGCATGTCAGCACCATAGGCAATTAGAATTTAAAAAAAAAAGATTACCTTTCCGATGCTAAAATGACATTGGACATTTAACAAACATTCATGGAGGGCCTACTGAGAGTGGAAAGAGGGTGGGGAGGGGGGTGAGAATAGAGAAGAGAATGAAAGTAAGGGGAGGGGAAACAAGGAAATGACCAAAACACTGTACAGGTTGAGTACCCCTTATCTGAAATGCTTGGGACAAAATGTGTTTAGGATTTTGGATTTCTTCAGATTTCAGAACATTTGCATATACATGAGATATCTTGGGGATGGGACCCAAATATAAACACAAAATTTGTTTACGTTTCATATTAGACCTATACACATAGCCTGAAAGTAATTTTGCACAATTTTTTTTTTTTGAGACTGAGTCTTACTCTGTAGCCTAGGCTGGAGTGCAATGGAATAGTCTCGGCTCAGTGCAATCTCCACCTCCTGGGTTCAAGTGACTCTCATGCCTCAGCCTCCTGAGTAGCTGAGACTACAGGTGCGTGCCATCACACCCGGCTAATTTTTGTATTTTTAGTAGAGACGAGGTTTCACCATATTGGCTGGGCTGGTCTTGAACTGGCCTCAAGTGATCCACCCGCTTCAGCCTCCCGAAGTGCTGGGAGTACAGGCGTGAACCACTGCATCTGGTCAATTTTTTATAATATTTTTAGGAATTTTGTGCATAAAACAAAGTTTGTGTACACTGAACCATCAGAAAGTAAAGCTGTCACTATCTCAGCTACTGTGGACAGTCTGTGGTTCTTTGGGATCACCATTACTCCTAACTTTTAATTTACATGCTACTGATAAGCAACCATTTTCTTACACTTATTCACACATAACTACTTAACAGAAAAAAATGATTTACCATTATTACAGTTTAAAAAGAGTGTTTGGTGTAACTAAGCAGCACAGGAGCATCATCAGAACACCTGTATCAGCTGTTAAACCAGCAGCAACAGGCCTGGTGTGGTGGCTTGTGGCTGTAATCCCAGCACTTTGGGAGGCTGAGGCAGATGGACTACTTGAGATCAGGAGTTTCAGACTCGCCTGGTCAACATGGTGAAACCCCATCTCTACTAAAAATACAGAAGTTAGCTGGGCATGGTGGCATGCTCCTGTAATTCTAGCTATTCAGAAGGCTGAGGCAGGAGAATAGCTTGAACCTGGAAGGCAGAGGTTGGTTGCAGTGAGCCAAGATTGTGCCACTGCACTCCAGCCTGGTGACAGAGCAAGACCCTGTCTCAAACAAACAAAAAACAAAACAAAAAGCAACAACAGATAACAGTAGGCTTTCAATCTCCACATACGATGCTGTATTTTGATTTAAAGGTTACTAAACATTATATTTTACTTTTTTAATGAGAAGAAACATCAGAAGTAGTTGAATGACAAGGAAGTGGGTTTTCTAGGGATGAAGAGTTATTCGGCTGGGTGATTTATTTTTTATTTTTTTATTTTTATTTTTTGAGACGGAGCCTTGCTCTGTCGCCCAGGCTGGAGTACAGTGGCGTGATCTTGGCTCACTCCAACCTCCACCTCCCGGGTTCAAGCGATTCTCCTGCCTCAGCCTCCCGAGTAGCTGGGATTACAGGCGCGTGCCACCATGCCCAGCTAATTTTTGTATTTTCAGTAGAGAAGCGGTTTCACCTTGTTGGCCAGGATGGTGTTGATCTCTTGACCTTGTGATTCACTGGTCTTGGTCTCCCAAAGTACTGGGATTACAGGCGTGAGCCACCACGCCTGGCCTCTGCTGGGTGGCTTTTTAAAATGCTTCCTCCGGAGTCATCTGCCTCATTAGCATTAGTTTTTGTCCTAGAAGTCTCTTTGATTTTACACCTGGCGTGATTTCTTGCTTTGTTATGAGTGCACCCTGCTCTAGTCCTTCAACAAATAAGCCCATCGCACATTTTCACCATGTCATCTAGAGGCATGAGCCACCATGCACGGTCCTATGTCTTTAGTCACTGTGTTTCAAGCCTTGGAAACAGCACATACAGCATCCTTCATGCCAAACTCCTTTTAAAAACCTTCTACACTCACGCCTCTGTTCAGTGCTGCTAGTATGCTTTTCAAGAAAGTGTTCTTATAATTACTCTTCATTTGATATTTGGTCACATAGCTGAATTAATGAAGTCACATTTTTGGGGAAAGTATATGGCATAAATGATTTTTTTTTAATGAGAATTTCAGCAGGAGAATGAGCAAGTCAGTGGTCAAGGAATAACAGTATCTTGCAATAGTCATTCAGTTCAGCTTTTCTGCAGTGAGCACTAGCCAACCACTGGTACAAAATGTTTGTGATACTAGTCAGGAAAGACGTCCCTGCTGATCCATGCCTTTTTGTTAGCATAATAATGGACTAGTAAGAAATTCATTTCTTGAAAACAGCCAGGGATGCAAGCTTTTGCCTATTACAGCAAGTTTACCCTTATGTGTGCTGGCTGCATTAGCACGTCCCTGCACAGTTATTTCGTCCTTGGCATCCTTAACTCCCACAGGGGCTGTCTCATCAGCTGCAGTCAGTGTCTTTCTGGGCCGATAATACTAAAGCAGTGATGTTTCATCAGCATTATAGACTTGTTCTGACGTCAGATTTTAATCAGCCATCACCTTGGCAAACTCGTCAATGAATTTCTCTACTGGGGAGAATTGCTTGAATCTGGGAGGCAGAGGTTTCAGTGAGCCGAGATCTCACCACTGCACTCCAGCCTGGGTGACAAGAGCTAGACTCTGTCTCAAAAAAAAAAAAAAAAAATTATCTGCTGCCGCATGATCAGCAGATGCTTTATTACAACTAAAATCTTTAACAATTTAATGCTGTGTTTTTTCTTACGTTTCTTCAATCAGACTGTTGAATATCACAGTTTCCTTCAGTTTTCAGTTCATCTTGAATAGATGTTTTCTTGTTTCATGACCAGTATACCATTAAGTGGCATGTGTTCACTGCAAAGCTGACAGATCCACTCTTTCAATACATGATCAAAATCTGCATTTTTAGCTTTATGCAATGTTTTCCCATTTTTCATTAACTTCTATTCATCACTTTCAGCATAGAACTTCAACAGTGTATCCTTCTGATTCTTCAGGTCATATATGATGGTCATTCCTACCCCATTCTCTTCCATAAGATGTTTCACACACCCTGTCCAGATTCTCCAACAACTAAAATTTCTGTGCTATAGATTAACATAAATGCTTCCTGTATTTCTTATCATTGTTACCCATGGGGTATTTCCAGGCCCTTTTGACATTTTAAATAATATTTTATACCATGGAGCAGAAAATAAGCAAACAAACAAAAAACACATTGAGCAATGCACTTGACCCAATGTGGGGCATCGTGGGGAACCTGCCATAGGAGAGTCCAGCCTGCACATGTGCCATTTTATTATACAAGGTGGGTGTGCCCACACAGTGAAGTCTGCGTGTGCATGAAAAAAAAATATCACAGCTGATGGGGGCTGCAGGGGGTCTTCTCTCCCGTGGGGACACTAAGTAAACTGTGTGCCGTATACCTGTGTCTTGACTGTGACCCATCACATAAGGTCAGGAATGGAATCTTCCACTTGTGCCATCAGGTCAGTGCTCGAAAACATTCAGATTTTGGAGCATCTCCGATTTTGGATTTTTTGATTAGGAATGCTCAACCTGTACCTGCATTCAAAAGGTGTTTATAATCCCATAAGGGATGGAAGGATAAATGGAGTGTAAAGGAAGGTACCCTCAGTATGCTGACATTTGTATACTGACAATAGAAACAGGCAGCCTCCTGTTTTTAAATTGTAGAGTCACTTTTTATGAAACCTGGAATCCAGGGCTTTGCTGAACAGACTCAATTGAAGAGCTAAGATTAGTAGCTAAGTTTTTTATCCTAGAGCTTGTAATATTTCTAGCTCCCAATCAAAACACAGAAAAACTCCAAGTGAAAAAACAGGTTTCACTTGCTACTGCTGAGAGAGCTTTTGTAGCTCAAGAGTTCTTTGCACTTGTAAGGAAGCTTTACAACTCAAAAGGCTGACAATATTGATAATATAGGATCCAAGGTCAGTAGATGGAGTTTCATCCAACCTCCCTCACTTAGAAGACATACAGCCTTGAGCACATCCCGTTCACCTCTCTGAGCTTCAAAGGAGGCAATACACAAAAACTGTATATACATACTATAAAGTTGGAAACAAAAGTCAGTTGGTGTTACCATTGTTTGCTTATATGATGACGACTGAGACCATTCACCAAAATCACACACTACACCAGGGATAGAAATGATCCAGAAGGAATAGAAAATTTACTTCCTAATTAGCCTGTGCCTCTTTAACTGAGCTCTAGTTTACAGTTCTACTCTGTCCTGTAACTGTCCAGCTTCACTTCCTGTCACACCTCTGACACTCAGCCACGTTGACCACTGCTGAAACATTACACATCCTTCAGCTCCTTTACGACTGTCTTAGCACCCTAAACCTGCACTTTGTTTACCTCCCTAGAATGACACCTTATTATATTATAAACTGTCCCCTCAATAGACTGAGAACTCCTTGATGACAGAGATCATGCATTATTTATCTTTGTACCGATGTCAGAGTAACTTGATAAACATGGATGTGGATTGTTTAATGAATGGATGGATGCTAGTACATAAGTCATAATTTCTGCCCACAAAGCAAGAATTGTAACATACTCCAAATATGTGCTTATGTGGATTTCCCCACAGCACTATCACTTGGATACTTTTTTTTTGAAACAGTGTCTCACTCTGTCACCCAGGCTACAGTGCAGTGGCACCATCATGGCTCACTGTAGCCTCAACCACCCGGGCTCAAGTGTTAATACAGTTTTATTTATTTTACTTTATTTTCACGACGGATTCTTGCTCTGTCACCCAGGCTGGAGTGCAGTGGCACAATGTCGGCTCACTGCAACCATCACCTCCTGGGTTCAAGCAATACTCCATCACCTCCTGGGTTCAAGCAATTCTCCTGCCTCAGCCTCGCGACTAGCTGGAATTACAGGCATGCACCACCATGCCCGGCTCATTTTTGTATTTTTAGTAGAGATGGGGTTTCAGCATGTCGGCCAAGCTGGTCTCAAACTCCTGACCTCGTGATCCACCTGCCTCTGCCTCCCAAAGTGCTGGGATTACAGGCGTGAGCCATCGTGCTCAGCCAATACATTTTTAAATATCAGAATTATTGAGATACTATTCACATTCCATAAAGTTTAGCCCTTTAAAATGTACAATTCAGTGGTTTTTAGAATATTCAGAGTTGTGCATCCATTCCCACTAACAAACTGCAGAACACTCTCATCAGCCTAAGAGAGTCCTATCCATTAGCAATCACTCCCCAGCCCCCCTCCACCCCCAGCAACCACCAGTCTACTTTCTAGCTCTATATTTCCAATTGATTTCTTGCTATACAATATACATAGCATTATATATGAGAATGCAACTCTTCTCTGCACAGAAAACAAATAAATGCTGAGGTAGCTTTGATTTAACATCAAAATACAGAATCAATCTGCAACCAGCTCTATGACCTTGGACAAGTTGTTTAACTGGATTTAGTTTCTTCATAAGATAAGTCTAGAGGTGTGTAAGGACACCTTCAGGTGAAAAAACAAACAAGCAAAAACAAAAAAAAGCCTTGGTGACAATTCCAGTGCTCCACCCCAGACAACCTTTCCTGGGCTTCTGTGAGAAACGAATTTATACAAACAAGATTTCACACCACAGCTGCCGCGGCTACTGTCCTCCCCGCGCAGAGCTCTAGAGATGTTTTCTCCTTTTCTTTTCTTTCTGGCCGTCTATCTCTGGGCTGGCAAGGAGAGGGAGAACTGCAGCGCCCAGGAGCTGTCTCTTATACACATCTAGATGTGTATAAGAGACAGGGGCCGCCTTCACTCGGAGGAAGAGGGTGGGGACCGAGGGAAGCGGGCGGGGGTGGGAGCGCTGTCTCCGGGCTGCAGCTGATGGCATCCCCGGGCTCCGTCTTCCTCCTGCCTCCATGTGGGTTGAAAGAGGTTTTGTTCCAGGAGAAAGTTTGATGCTCAGACTTGAGGAGCCAGACTCGGGGGTACCTGAGGTCCGCGCCTTTAAAGAGGCAGCCCACCCTACCGTGTGAGCCCGTGCCCTGCGTGTGGGCACGTGGGAACCCGTACTCGAGCAGCATTCCTGACACGGGACCTTCCTTGAGAAAATTCCTCTGTGGGAATCCCCCTTGGGTAGGGGGCTTTGTGAAGATGGCACCCAGAGCCCGCACAGTGTGGGTTTTGCTTGAAAATAGTGCAGCAGGTAGTCAATGGCCCCATGTTATCTCCCGGTAGAATGGACTCGACCAAGATCTGTGCTCTAAGAGCTTCAAAAATTTAAATCTACCTTGCCGTCTAATTAAACATCCCCAAACACTATTGTGTCCAAGGTGCTAATAATTACTCTGTCGATTCTTTAATATTTTCTTATTGCCCTTGCTTTCAGTCGGCTTTTGCAGTTTTGGAAAGGGTGCTGTGGATCGTACCAAAGTGGGCAGAAGTTATGACTCACCTCTCAGGGCTATAGCCCAGTGCAAAAAAAATACAGAACACATGCCTGTCCACTCGAAGATAGAAAGTTTCAGCCTTCAAAGCAAGATAGATTAAGTGGGGGTTATTTGCTTTACAAAACTTCCTCCAATGTAGAGAAGTGATACTTAGAGTTAAAATGGAATTTTACACAAGATTGTAGGAACACATCTGTCATAAAGCGGCTCAGGGTAGAGGTAGTGACATGTAGATATCGCAGAGTCTTGCCATTAAACAAATCTCAAAAAATGCATGTTAAATTCTGCATCATTCTCACTGATCACACGTGGTTGTTCACATTTACATTTTAGCTTTCTTATCAAGACGTATTCCTACCATAAGACAACTTCATAATTCCCTCAAAACACCTTAGCCAAGGCCATTTTGTGGTCCGTATAATTTACCCCCTTGCTAAAAAAACATATCCGTAAAAACATTTACATTTAAGGGAATTTCCCTAGTGGTGACGCAGTAGTGTCTATACATTGAGCACATTCTATTCACCAGACACATTACTAGGTGTGGACATATATTAATACTTTAATTCTCGCAATCAGTCTAAGGAGGTATTATTATTAGTTTCCCTATTTTTGAATTTAAAGAGTTCAGGTAATTTTGCCAAGATTATTGGGCGTGTAAGTGACAGAGGCTGGATTTAAACCTGGATCTGTTTGGCTCCCTGCCCATGGTCTATGCTGTCTCCCAGTTCTTCTTGAGAGTTGCCCTTATTGTAATGCAGTGGCAACATATGCTGTCTCTACTGGTCTGGTGCATCAGACCCTTTACAGAGTGTTTTCTCCCTCTGGAAACCCCCACTGTGTGCACATGTACTGAAGGATAACACTGGCAGTCTCCAGACTCTCCCTATCCCATCCCCAGCATAAAAATCAGAGGAAATATCCAAACATGTAAACCCACCTCATTCTTTCAGATAAGTTGTCCCCAGAAGACAGGTAACCAAATGTTTCCCTTACTGGCACTTAAGGAGCAGTCTCTACCCTCTCAATCATCCAAGTCTATTTTAGCTCTGCATATGGAAGTACACCCCATCGGTTGGCAACAACACATCCCCTGCAGCGTTCACACTGGCACGCTCATTCTCTTGTACCAACTGTCAGAGAATTTCTGACCTGGGCCAGGCTACCTAAAAGGAAAGACTGAAATGAAGTCCCTGGGGAAAGTGGTATTAGTTCCAGGGAATCCCTGAATTCTCCATGCAGGGCCCTAGAAACAGAAAGCAGGCCTTCTGCAGAGTGGGAAATACCACGTATATGGTGCGTCTATTTTCAACACTATTGAAATATGTGTTCACCATATAAAACTGTGCCTGTTGTCTTGGTGATGGATGTAGCCACACGCCTATTCCTGATTTGATACTCACTTTTACGTTAAAGTAGTTGTTGCTTGGCTGAATGGTGTCAAAAACTGATGTCACAATTGTGACAGTATGTTTTGAAGCTGTGCCTAAAAAATTATTTCTATTATAATCTACATCCATTGTTTTATAATTTATCTTCCCTAGAGTTGTGTGTGTGTGTGTGTTCTCTTCCTTGGTATGGTTTTTAACTGTCTCTGGTTCCAAAATAATTTGCAGTAGTAAGCTTTAAAAAAAGTTCGTTTTTGAGCTGTGACCATATGCTGCCTGGAAACGTATCCTTATAGTTGGCATTTTACTCATGTTACTCTTATGCTAAGAATCTCAAAGTCCCATATGCATGCTTTGAGATTTCAAATGGACCCTCCTGTCTAAGTATTTCACTCCATTCTTGGTAGCAGTAGTAAGGTTTGAGTTTGGAATACAGATCCAGCACGTCACTTCTAATATCTCTAAACTGCCAAAAATCAAAGCAGCACCAACTGAAGTTGGGAAAGAAGAACATGAGGCTTTCTTATCACACTCTTACATCAAAATGGAAGGTGTGCCCAAAACATTGTTAGAAATAAGAGCGAATAGACCTTTTGAAGTGACCAGTGATCTGCAAAACTATACCAAATTATTGAAATTGTAATTTTTCTGACGTTGTGCATTTGCAATACCTTATTAACTTAAAACTGTCCAGAATCGACAAACTTCCACTCTGTATGCTATTCTCTTTCTAAAACTTATTATTAACTAGCAATCCATCTTATTTCTATATTTCATCAAATTAAAAATGCCATCAGTTGTAAGACATAGCGTTATTTTTCTGCTGTACACAAAAGAGAAAATATTGCCAATTTTATTATGACATTCCACTTTAAGGATATTCTTCCATAGTAATGCATGAATAGGTCACACTAGTCTCTCATTGCTTTCAAGTTTCCTTCATCTCTTCCTTGGGTTTGGATACATTTTCCTGCCAGTGTTATTGGTAGCATTGCTTGGGGTGTGATGGGTCACTTGCGTGAATCTCGGTAACAAACTGTAACATAGCGGTAGCAAACTATAACATAGCGTCATTAACTTATGTGTTTCTTTATTCAGTCTGGTAAAGCATTTGGATCTTGCTTTGTAAAATGATATGGAAATGCCAAACAAAGACAAATGTTTCCTTTAGTAATAGAACGTTTATGTCACACTGCTGTTTTGGTGCCTTCATGCATACACAGTAATGCCTCCTTGCAGTGCCAAATGATAGTGTAATCTTTTTGAAAACCGTTTCAGTGGCAATTAAACAGAACACATGCAGTGCCAACAATGCCCATAACTCAGTAGAAGTGAAAACAAAATGAATAGCTGTGACCAAGTTTATGCACGTGCAGGGACTTGACAGTTGTGCTGTGAGCACTGCCAAGTTGTAATTTTAATAGACCATAAATGTTAAGACATACCTTGATTTCAGGGATGTTAAAATGTGAGAAAGTAATCTTATCAGTGAAATATGCTAATCTGTGTTCACTTAGTTTCATGATCCCTAACCTGATTACGTTTTTTATGTATTCATTCATTTATACAGTTATTCATGGTGTTAGACTTCAAACTGCAGGAGGGCGAGGACTTTTTCTGTCTTTTGTTCTCTACTATATACCAATTGCTTAGGACAGTCTGTTATACATAGTAAACCTGCTCAATAAAATAGATAGTAGAACGAGTGAGTATAAAATAGATAGTAGAATGAGTGAGTAAATATCCTCCATGGGAGCCGTGGAGACACATTGAGAAGCTCACTACCCTCCTGTTGGTTAGAATACATATTCTTAAAATTACGACACTGACAGGAATGCCAAACGTGAAAAAGGGGAGCAGGCCAGCATGCAGTCCTTGATTTCGTTTACAGGGTCCTATACCAAATATGCCATTACAAAGCTAGTTTAGGATAGAAGAAATTCCATTATATCTTTTATTCATCTTTATCACTGAAGGATTATATAACAACTTACATCTTGGTTCTGTTGTATGGTCTAAAATCATTAATTTCTTGAACTCTGTACTTAGTCCAATTTTACATACTTGTCCTATTGTACATTTAACATCTACCAGAATTAATGGGAAAATGTCTGTAGGCCTCTCTGAAGCAGAAACTCAATACTTGTGACCTTGCTTGGAAATACATCCCGAAGAATATATATATATATATATATATATACCTACCTAGGTACTTTGCCCTAGAGTCCATTTTCTAACCCCCAAAATGGCCATCTTTACATTTTGACATGTTACAAAGAAAAAGAGAAAGAAACCTTGCTGGGCAACACAGATCTCCATCTGCCAGTGCCTCTGCTTCCTCACGGCTGCCGCCTGCTCAAGCAGAGCGCACATTTAGACCAAGGACAGGATGCTGGATGAAGATGCCAGCAGAAGGAATCGCACAGAAACTAGCTTAGCACCCTCTCTGAAGCAGTCCCAGGATCTAAAGCCAGTCAGTATCTCCCAGATAACCCCGCACTCAGTGTAGGAGCTAGACCTGCAAAGACACACCCAGCTTCTGGTCCAGTGAAATGTGGGACCTTTGAACACGTATCTTACATACTGAGGCCACTAGTGGGTTCCAGCCTGCTAGCTCAGGGGAAGATAATGTGGGCAGAGTGTCCTTATTGCCTGTCCCCAAGTACGGTGAAGCAATGTGGCGTGGTGGTGGGTGCTGTGAAGCGACATGGTAGATAGCCAGAGCTTGCCCTTTCATATAGTAGAAAATAATGATTAATTAAATCTTTTTGATTATTCACTAAAGGAACTTATATATAATTGCTTTTATTAAGTATTGTTAACATGGGCCAGACAAGGTAATGTAAACAACAAAATGCTTAACTTGTTTACTGAGCATAGAGGGTGGGATGAAAGAAAACCCAAATAATCTTAGCTGCCAATTCTATCATTATGTGGGGTGTTTTAATAGTACCTGGGATTTGTTTTAACCAGGTATGGTAAAACATGCAGACACAGAAATGACTGTCATGAAGGAATTTTATTATACTCAGAGTCCCTTAGAAACCAGAGGTACAGCATGGCACACCACGCAGAGGGCACACAGGGAAGCAGCAGGATCAGGCAGGAGGCAGGGGGAGCAAGAAGAAATGTGGGCTAGAGCCTTACTGTGGTTTCCATGGGAAGGAATGAGCAAAGCAGGGTAAGCAGGTTCAGGATTGGTTAGTTTGCATCATTTTAGCAGGCTCTGAGGTACAGGGCTGTCTCTAGTTGTCTGGTACGTGGCCCTGGGGTGATGAGGGAAGGAGAATAGCTCCAGAGTATGAGTCTGATAATGGAGCTGGTGGGGTGTGGGCTCTGATTTTGTTGGTTTGCATATGGAGAGATGCTGGCAGGTGAGTCCCTTACTGTGTGCAGGCATTGGCTAACCCTGGGAGGGGCAGTCCCTCCAGACCAGCAAGGCCCCAAGGGGTCAAAACATCAGAATACTGAGAATAAAATTCATGGTGGATGTATGGGGATTTTTGGAAAACTGTCAGCTAATGAATTAAGCCTGTGTACACAGGGGGTATTCAGCCAAATGTGCAGTAATGCCTACTTTGGGCTCTGACACATGATATTCAGTAAACATTAATTAAATCTGAGTTGTGGTGCCAGATGGTCCAACCATGCTAACACTCAGTTCTTGAGATATTGTAGTCAGGTGTTCATCTTGAGAGAAACAAAAAAGTGAGAAACGTACGCTACATAAAGGATCCCCAGATGAAGGATGAACCCCACTCGGTACAAAAAAGAGGCAAAACACTTGACTCTTAAAACATTAGTGAACTCTGGCCAGGCGCTGTGGCTCACGCCTGTAATCCCAGCACTTTGGGAGGCTGAGGCGGGTGGATCACGAGATCAGGAGATAGAGACCATCCTGGCTAACACGGTGAAACCCCATCTCTACAAAAATACAAAAAAATTAGCCGGGCTTGGTGGCGGGCGCCTGTAGTCCCAGCTACTCAGGTGGCTGAGGCAGGAGAATGGCGTGAACCCAGGAGGCGGAGCTTGCAGTGAGCCGAGATTGTGCCACTGCATTCCAGCCTGAGCGACAGAGCGAGACTCTGTCTCAACAAAAAAACAAAAAACAAAAACAAAAACAAAAACCAACACATTAGTGAACTCTTAAGCAAATACATTTTTAGCTATAAGGTCTTAAAATCTACAAGATAATTACATGTCAAGGGTAATTCCTTATCCGCTGTGGATTTGGAATACCAACAAAAATAAGGAAACATGAAGGCTGCATGCATCTTTTTAAAAGGGTGTTTCTCAGAGTGAAATTGGAGTTGCAAAGTGAATTATGTATTGCAAATTTTGTGCTCAGGAGTAGGCTTCTAAATGGAAGTTACTCAAAATAGCATGAAACATACTTTTCTTCTTGACTACATGTCAGTATTAATCAAATGATCAGATGATATATACACACATATGAAGTAATGATACTGGAGAGTTATATGAAGGTAATTAACAAAATATGTATTAGTGGCAAGTTTAGTCACAGAACGTTTAAAATGTACGTGTATTAACTCTGATAGACATGGGTTTAGACTCAGGCACTACTTATCATGATGAATGGCAGGAGTGCATGAAGGTGGGAGTGTTAGGGCTCACTGCTAAGTAAATTGAATGACCTATTGCTATGGTCAGCCTCATGACTTTTCTTTATGTGGTTGGTTAATGATTATAGCACCTTTAAAGTCCTGTGACTTAGAATCTTGACAATGCACGTTAAGAAATATTAATGAAAACATAAGCAAGAGGTCAATCTAATAATCTAAGAAGAGTAATTCCTTCACAGTAGAAACTCTGAGATTGCCCTCTGCTTACAGCTGCTTTCACCTTGTAGCTTTACACACGTCTCCTTTGCATTGTGTAGGAGCTTATCCAAGTTGATGGAAATTGTATTAATGTATGGCTGGAGCACAGCTGCTCTCCCATTGTGTTTCCAAACTGACATCATAACTCTTTAATTAAAGTGGCATTGTTAGCCTCAACTGGCCGGCAAAACATTTCTGCCTGGCTAATGGTGTTGAGCTGGGTTTGAGGTTGGTCAGGACAATCATTGGCTTTATCCATTCCAGTGAAGCATGTCTCTTAAGATACATTTTTCATTCCAGGCTTTCATGTCTTTTAACCTCTAATTCCATACACAAATAAGGTCCATATACATGTGCAGTATTTAGTCAAATGAGATAATATGCAGAAATACTCTCAGGCCCTTGCTTTCTTGGAGCCTTTTATTTATGTTGATACTTATAAGTGAAATCGAGTAATGGTGAGGGTGGTGGGTGGAGGGGGC
The DNA here is from genome assembly GCF_000951045.1 of Mandrillus leucophaeus. Lineage (NCBI taxonomy): Eukaryota > Metazoa > Chordata > Mammalia > Primates > Cercopithecidae > Mandrillus > Mandrillus leucophaeus. The sequence continues at coordinate 244,942 of NW_012105908.1, forward strand.
GGGTGAATGGCCTTCCTGGAACTGGTCTAAGTTTGTGCATTCTGTCTTAGCTTTAACCTTCATGAATTGGAATTGCACTCATTTGGGGACGGGGTGGGAAGAGGCATACCCTCCTTATCTTTTTAGGCCTAGAGCCTGGCCTTGTGCCTGCAAGTGGTAGGAGCTTAATGCATATTGGTTGAATTTAAAAACATTGGTTGATTGATTGACACAGAAATTCCTAACCTTCTTTGGCTTAAAGATTCCTATAAATTATGAATAAAAGTCCTTGCAAAATACTCTATAATCTGATAGTTAAATGATCTAGAAGGAAGAATCAGGAACATAAAAACTGCTTTTTTAATTAATAGAAGCCATGAAGTTAAACTGGCCTTAACAAATTAAAATATCGATTACAAATGACTATTACTAAAATTCTATGATATTGGACTGAAAACTAGACAGATTAAAAATAAATAGAAGTTCCATATTTTGATTATTTAGTGAACTTAATTTGAAACGTACAAATGAACAATAGAGCTTTGAAGAAAGGATCAATTATTTAATGAAGTTTGCAAGACCAATAAAATAGCAGTTCTAAGAAGTAAAAACAGTGAGAGAGAGAATAATATACTTTTTGTCATAACCAAATAGTCCAATAAATTTCAGATAGGCCTTAGTGTTAAATGTTGGTGAGAAGGGGTGGGGAGATGGGGAAAGAAAGAAAACAAAGTAATGTATTTATCCCAGATGTGAAAGCAATTAATATTTTTTCTGAATATTTATAACATCTTACAAAAGACAGATGCGTTGGAATGAAGAAAACTGAAAAGCATGTAAATAATGAAGTATAATAAGACAGTTCTAAAAGGCAAAGTGACAAAAATGATAAAAACATGGCTGATGAAAACTATGGAAGATACGTAAGGAATTGAGATGAGTATGGGATATATGGCATGAGTTCTCAGAATCTGGTTCATGGTGGTTGAGGGAGGTAAGCAGACATTTGGGACCTGGAAATACAAATGAAAGGTCCAGAGCACAAAACATACACATTTATTGCCACCTCTTTAAGATGTAGCTTGTGCTTTGACAAAAATCAGATGTGATTTGGAAAGTTGAACTTCTGTGTCCACTGACTTTTTTTTTCCCCATATGTTGAACTAGTAAAACAAAAATAACAATAGCAATCCTTGAACCACCACTAAAGAAGGTAAATTGTAGGGACTTTATTTAGAACCCACTGAGACATAATTAAATATCAGAGTTTTCTTATTTTACATTGATGCCTTTCCAGATAGTAGAAACCAATTCAACAAAAGTCTTTAGTCCGGACACTGAGAGACACTGGTAGCACATTAGACAGTCTCTACCTTAGTTGTATCTCTTGAAAAGACATTTATCCAAAACAGTATTAAGGTTTTGAAATTCGATCTCAATCCCCAAGAAATGTTCACTTCAGCATTGTTTTTCTTCTGTGAGAGCTGGAGGTTAAAACTCTATGTATAGTGCATGGAAATGAAGACTGACTTTTCTGTTCATCCAAAGTATTAAAATAGGGGCTGGGCGTGGTGGCTCACGCCTGTAATCCTAGCACTTTGGAAGGCTGAGGTGGGTGGATCAGCTGAGGTCAGGAGTTTGAGACCAGCCTGGCCAACATGGTGAAACCTCGTCTCTGCTAAAAAAAAAAAAGTACAAAAACCACCCAAGCATGGAGGCGTGCGCCTGTAGTCCCAGCTACATGGGAGGCTGAGGCAAGAGAACTGCTTGCACCCAGGAGGCAGAGGTTGCAGTGAGCCAAGATCTTGCCATTGCACTCCAACCTGGGTGACAGAGCGAGACTCCGTCTCAAAAAAGGAAGTATCAAAATAGGGGCCAAGAAGTCCCTGGAGTCAGAGCTGTATTATATTGGATATGATTTTAGAATGGAAAGATCTTCGGCTCCTGCTCATCTGGACTTGCGTTCCCTCATCCACAGAATGAGGAGAGACTCAAGGACTGTTAAAGCCTGTGTGGTTGGTATCACCCCTGGGGGTTTACCTTCTCCCCTTATATCATTTAATCCCCACAGTAGCCCGCCATATGGTACACCCCATTATTGTCTTTATTTCACAGATTAGCAAACTGAAGAACAGAGAGGTGAGGTATTTTTCCCACAGTCACCCTAATAGCCAGTGAAGAAACTAGGAGAACCCAGAGTATCTTCAGAGTTATGTATTTAAGCACTTGATATGTGCTTACAAACCCATTTTTGAGTTAAACTCTTCCATTCAGTGAAAGAGAAGTTAATGATAAGCTGTTATGAAAGCAAGCTTCTATGTTGTTTTCGTAGCTGGATGTTTCTGTGTGCTTATGTAGGCATACATTGTATGCCCATGGCGTGTGCTTCACATCCCTCCACCTTTGCTTCCTTGTCTGTAAAACAGGTCTGTTCATTTCTACTGGACAAGTTTGTTCTGAGTTTGCAAGATAATCTGTATAAGGCATCTAGTGCATTAAAGGTACAGTTGTTATTGTTGCTTTCGTTGCTTTGGGAAATTAATGTAACGGTTTAGTGAAAGTCACAGGCGTTTTTATGTCTCAGATTTAGCCCAGCCATGTCCATTGCTATGGTACCAACCCCACACTAGCTGCTCAACATCACACATTCACAGGAGCTTCCTTACTGGCCGTCATAAGTCCAGTCTACAACCCTGTCTTCTCCACTAGGACCTTTGTTTTCTTCCTTCCATGAAGTGACTAGATGAGTGGGAAGCAGAAGTGGAAAAGGAAGCACTTCAAAAGGAAGGAGGCAGAGCACAGAGCGGCCTTATTCTCTGCAGAAAGTTGCACCCACTCAGCAGAACAGCGGAATTAAATCCACCAAAAGTAGAACACGAGGAAAGTTTCCACTCAACACTCTGGTGCCAAGATTGGGGAACTATCATCTTTATTTGCTATCCTTTGAATCTTGGAGGTATTATCTTATCAAATAAGAAGAAAACCGCAGGCAACCTCTAGTTTACTATTCAGGCACTGACAAAATAGATTGTATGTAATTACAGGCTCCATAGGATCTTAAGTAGTTAGCAGATCTTAAGCATTCTTGCAAGTATACTGTAGGCAGTGAAGCCTACATTGTACTCTCCTGATCTTCCCTTACGAGATCCTGGGGCAGCCACTAGGAGCTTTTAGAAATCAGTTATCAAATTGCTCTTTTATTCTCAGAGGTCCAACATGACAGGTGTGTAACACTTGATTCATACATTTTAAAATATATTAAATGCATTTTTTAGTATGAATACTTTTTTGAAATATATTTTTACTATTCAAGCAGTATATGTTCAATGTAGAAAAATGTAAAGATTTAGGTAAGCAAATAGAAGAAAATGGAAACGATCCACAATCCTACTTCCTAAATATAATCACTATTTGTATTTTATTTCTTCCCAGGTGTCTTTTTTCACCTGTAATATTGTTTACAAAAACCGAATTATTTAATATACAGTTTTATAAGCTGCTTTCTTCACATAGGACAACTTATCCCAACTATCTTTCCATAATAGTAAATCATTACACAGATTTTTACATAGATTGAAGGCATCAGACCTTGGTTCTTGTATTTTGAGACACTGGAAAATCCCCTTCTCAGTCCCTAGGATAAGGACTTTTTCCATCTCTACATAAGGCATACTCCTTGCCTCATGGAGTTTTCAAATTGCTGAAGCTTGGTTCTCCCTGCTCAATGGGACTTATCTGGACTCTTACATTTGCCCGGTACTCTTCTCATCGTGAGCTTCCCACTGTTTTCATCATCTGAAAGGGGTCTCCGAGTTATCCTGGTGGTTCTGACGTGGAGGTGCAAATGGCCTATTTTGCGTTGCATCTTCTGATAGATGAATGTCAGGAGACACACAACCCTGCCAACTGGCCTCTTAAAACCAAACCCATCTGCCAGTAAAAAACTGCCCTTCAAAATGCTGATACCCTCCTCATCCTATAATTGCCGTTTCTACAGCTGGCTCTCAATGATCACTTCTCCTGGGAGCCAAGATGCCAAACGTCATTGAAACTCACAGATAATAACCAAACTTCGTGATAGTTCCAATCTCCTCCCCATCAACCTTTTAACTGGAGCTGCTCACAAATGAACTGGTTCAAGTTTTTTCCTTCTTTTATTTCCCCCGATCAGGCCCTGATTCAGAGCCTAATGAGCAATGAGGTAGCCAAAATTTGGTTACCGGAGGAACAGGCAGACCAGCATGTCTTGAGTATGTCAGTCTGAAACCACCACCATGACTGAACTGTGTGTGATGAGTATAAAGCAAGGTGTTGTATACCAATGGAATCAGACACTATTCCTCTTGGTTCTATATCCAGATATTTTACCCAAAACACGTATCTTGCATTTTGCTACTGAGGTTCTCCAAAAGCTGATCAAAGCTCTTCAAACATGTTTCAACTAATTGATGTTCTTTTTGTTTTTATACTACCTTTACCTGTTCTTTTCTCAGTCTGCTTCCCTCTTATCCCCAACTTCCTGCAAAAAAAAAAAGAAAACAAAAAAATAAAAGCAAAAGATATATACATATGTGTAATGTGTGTATTATATATAATTATATATTACAATGTGTATATAGTATATGTATACACATTTAAAAACCAAAGTCATCATTCTCTAGCCTCAAATGTTTTCATTCTCTTACCTTCCCCACTGTGGAGCATGGAGCCTTGAACCCATTAGTTGTCACCTGTATCTGTGGCAGTCCAGTCTCCTTTCCACCCCGGCCAGCGAGGAGCTGCCACATCACCTCTTTAGACCTCTCTCCACCTGTTTCTTCCTCCCCCAACATAAAGTCTCAGTTGCCAGATCCAATCTTCTTTCAGTGCTTCAATTTCTGTTCTCCACCTTTCTTTACTTTTTTACTATGCCTTTTTTATTTCCCTGACATTTTTGTCCTCTCAGTGAGCCCATAGGATGTATCTGAAAGAACAAACCTTAAAATCATGGTATTTTCTGTGGCCATCACACTGTTCAAGTTTCCTAAAATAGCACTGTGTTTTTCCTTAAAGGAAGCCATTCTGTGCTTTTCAAGGCCCTCATGCAGCTAATTGGGTTGTAACTATAAGAAAGGGTTACTGCCCTCTGGTTACATCTTAGATACATCATAGAAGGGCCATTTTGATTTAGGCATTGCAAAGCACTCATTGCTGACCATGTTCTGTCTGTCTTTGCTTTATAAGTGGTTTATTCCTCAGAGGTAGTGGTGATTTGGGCCCTGGGGGACTGCTCCAGCCTATTTGCATAAGCTATCAATAACATTAAAAGCCTTGGCAGACACTGATGCTTGCCAGCACTTACAGGCTAGTGCAAATTGGATGAGTGCCTTGTTGGTGTTTTCAGTTCCTCATCAGTGTTTGTTAAACAGTTGAAGTATTTGTCAGAAATGTCAGTTGGACACAAATGCATTGTAATATGCACTTTTAATTGTATTTTTTTTTTTTTTACTAAAACTGTGAAACTTGATTTCTTGTTGGATTATGTCCTTAGCACTGGGAAGGAACACTGGAAGTGTTGAAAAGAAATTATATGTGAATTACCCTCATTTAGTAGAAGACAGTCAAAGCTGGCACAGCCTCCTGAGCTTTCAGCCAGGGTTGAGTGCTGAAGACTGTTGATTAGTAGGCAGAAAGAGCAGGAGCCCAGAATCTGTGCCCTCCTTCTGTCTTCCACCCAGTGAAGGGTCCCGGGCCCACTGACCCAGCAAAGGAGCGACGCCAGCTGGACCCTGGACTAGAAAACAAGAAACACAATTCAAAGCCAATAAGAGCTTGGGGAAAATGGCCACAGTACCATTGATTTTATCTGGGTCTGGTTTAGATTTAGGACATCAGTGATTTTTCCCTTGAAATCTTTGTAAAAAATAGGCAAAAGAAGTGTGTGCTTTTTTCTTTTCTTTTCTCTGCTTTCCCTTCCTCCCTCCCATCCTTCTTTTCTTTCTTCTGAAGACAGTCTATATCTTTCATCAGATTCTCAAAGGAATCCATGAATAAAAAGTGTTTAAGAACCACGATTCTAGATTTTCTCCTCTTTAAAATCGCCTCTTTGCTGACTGTGATTCAGTTTGCTCCTGGAAAGATGGAAATTTCAGGCAGTGTCCCCAGCTCCAAAGTTTAGATACCATGAGAGAGAAAACATTTTAAACCCAAACTTTTTCATGTCCTTAGAACCAAGTGAATCTTAGAAACCATAAAATTAGAGGGAGACTGCTATGATGAGGCCAAACAGCATGGACAGTGATTCTGCCCACTCCCAGCATGGTCTGAAGGCTGTTGGGTGACACCAAATTGCCTAACAAATGGTTGAATTGGGCTGCCATCTAACTTTTGTGAACAGATCTTTATCATTTTGTCTCCAGTGGGCAAATATTCCAACAACTTTGGCTATAATTCTCAACAGCCATAGGTCCAAATACACCTTATTTATTCTGAAATTCTAAAATACACCTGACAAACACAGTCATTCAAAAAATACATGTTCTTTCAGATCGTAAGTGCAGTGAGAATTGATTACATTTATTTTGTTTTCCACTGAGAATGTAAGTTCCTCAAGAGATTGATACTGGTCTGTGGAAAGAATGTATGCTTGAATGACATAGAGTATCTCCTTTGTGAAAATGACTGGTCTGAAATAATGTAAATCAAAAGGAAATCAAGTGATAAGTCCTGTTCCATATGCAGTTAGGTTTTGAGAGCTCAGGGACTGTCCTTTATTGCATCACATGCTGTCTGTGATGAATTGACCCAATATACATATGGGGAAAAGAAATGTATACAATTTTTACTTTTGAAAGTTTTATATTGGTCTTAATACAGTATTAGAGTGAAAGCTCAACCTAAGTTGGGAAGGGAGAGTCTAAGTGAGTTTATTTTACACTATCTATTTTGTTGGCTAAATTTCCTTCTGCCAACCTTTGGACCTGTCAGTTCTGCTCATGAGTTTTGTCTGTGAACTTGAGTAAAGTTTCTGAATTTTTGTAGGTGGATTTACTTATTTTTAAAACTTTGCAAGGTGGTCTCTATTTTACTTGAACACACGTTAAATAAGCGGGTATGCTTCACTGAAAGGAAAGTCTTCATTGAGGATTAACCACCAATGCCAAAGGAAGTGATGAATGACTGATGTTAATTTAATTATCCTGCAGATGATCCTGAACCATTACTGCTTAAATGCCAAATAGATTCTTCTGTTTACAAATACAGCGCTTTCTTTGGCGTTAGCAGTAGTTTAGTGTATTGTTTGTAGGGTTTATGCTTCCTTTTCTTAACAACAACAACAAAAAAGACATAACCACGTCTTTTTTAGTCTGCCATGTAGCACTTCACAAGTACAACAAAGCCTCATTTATCCTCTGTTGTAGGGGAACGAATATGTTCCCAATAGGTTAGTTTTTCAGATTGTTTAAGCTCTCACTTTGTTGGTAATCTTTCTAAACTGAAGACACACTCTTCTGTCTTCTGAAGCAGAGAGGGCTGCTTGGAACTTTCTCTTTTCTGGATGGTTTGGGCCATCTGTGTGAACATGGTGATGTGCCCTCCAGGGCTGTAAACCTGTGTATGTGGAACCATTTGTCCATTAACCTCAGTTACCCCAGATGTATGTGCTTGCTTGCTTATTCTCTCCAATTTCTGTGAAACTTTTAACTCCACAAATTGTCACGGTTACTTTTCATACCTGCCACAATATCATTTAATATACAGCTATTTCCTGTAGTTACCTGGGTGGCTCCATACCTCTCTTATGCTATAAAGAGCACTTTAAGAATGCCATACTTTTATTAATAATAAAGGAGTTAATATTGACTTTTAATTTAGGGCAGTGGCACTTACTGGTTTTAATTCCTCTTAAAATGGGCTTAGGTTAAAAAATAGCTTTAGTCCATTACAATGAAATTGATAAGTTTCTGAAATACACCTTACAATGTTTAGTTTTGAACCCTTTAGCAACTATATGTGCAAAGTCCATTATACAACTCTACTTGAAGTCTGTCTACTAATTGTACTTTGTGAAAAATCTCAGCTTGATGTATAATGTATATTGTAAATAACATGAGTGACAAAATAATGCAATTAGTAAGAGCCTAAAGGGAAATAAAATGGGAGTTTTGAAGAGCTCACATCACTCCAAATGTAAATATAACTTTTCAGTCACTAGAGAGAGATTTAGGTATATTTAGAGTTATGTGTCTCCCAGATACAAGGACCTGGCCATGTTCTAAAGACTTAAAGACTTGGGGTGTGTGTGTGTGTGTGTGTGTGTGTGTGTGTGTGTGTGTGTCCACAGAAATAATCTTTCTTGGTACATGCTTAGCAATCTGAAAAAATTTTTTTCATGGAATGGAGACAATATCTCCATATTTTATTCCATCTCTTACAATATTTATTTGAGTGTTGCAAGCAGATCCATTTTTGCTTTTGACAAACATCTATAGTTTTCTTGTTCAAAACTTCTATATAGCTGTGGTGGCAGTGGCTATAAATAGCTAATTAGGAGCCATTTGATTAGGTGAACACGTTTCAGTTTTGTAGAAAAGTCTGGTTACTACAGCAGCTTCCTCTCTTGTCCTAGAGCAGCATTTAATTTTTTTTTTCTTTTTTCAGTGCCAGACTAGAATTATTCGTAGCCTTTTGGCATTTTTTTTTTCCTCTATGAATGCCGGTCATCTGGAGCTGTGGCTGTTGTTCAACAAAACTCTTCTTCTGCACTTTTAAACCAGGTGATTTAGGTCCTCAAGCCATTCTAGACAGAAATCTTTATTTGCTTTTCTCTGCTAACCAAGTGCACAAGATAATTATAAATCCTCCTATTCCTTTTTTGGGTTTGCTCATAGAACATTATTTTTGTTTTCCTATTTAACTATCATTCCATTTGCTTATATATTATCCAATAGTTTATAAGTTCATTTTCCCTGGTGTTTATCAAAATAACACTTCTACACACCTCCTTCACTTCACGAGGGAGAACCCCTGGGAATTGCTGTGTAAAAATCTCTGCCTGGGAAATGCAAATCAAAACCACAATGAGATACCATCTCATACCAGTTAGAATGGTGATCATTAAAAAGTCAGGAAACAACAGGTGCTGGAGAGGATGTGGAGAAATAGGATGCTTTTACATTGTTGGTGGGAGTGTAAACTAGTTCAACCATTGTGGAAGACAGTGTGGCGATTCCTCAAGGATCTAGAACTAGAAATACCATTTGACCCAGCAATCCCATTACTGGGTATATACCCAAAGGATTATAAATCATGCTACTGTAAAGACACATGCACATGTATGTTTATTGTGGCACTATTCACAATAGCAAAGACTTGGAACCAACCCAAATGTCCATCAATGATAGACTAGATTAAGAAAATGATGTGGCATATCTACACCATGGAATACTGTGCAGCCACAAAAAAGGATGAATTCATGTCCTTTGTAGGACATGGATGCAGCTGGAAACCATCATTCTGAGCAAACTATCGCAAGGACAGAAAACCAAACACCGCATGTTCTCACTCATAGGTGGGAATCGAACGATGAGAACACTTGGACACAGGATGGAGAACATCACACACCGGGGCCTGTCGTGGGGTGGGGGGAGGGGGAGGGGGAGGGATAGCATTAGGAGAAATGAAAAAAATATGTGTCTGTCCAATTAGACCTGACTTTAAGAGTGGGTGAGGATAGACAGACCCTCCACATGGTGGCCGCCAGCATGGGCACTTGATTTGAGGCTGACGTGGAAGGCAGTTGAGCAGTATGGATGTGGTGCTGTAGACAAACCCAGGCTCGTTTCTGATTGCTTATCCTTCTCTAGAGTGTGTGGCCCCTGCATTGATGAGGTCAGATGTACAGCAGTGAAGAAGGAAGAAATCACACTGATGAGCAGTAGAACTGGGGTCAGACAAGTCCAGGCCTTTGCTCCTATGCTTGATCACTAATCTCAACCCCAGCGCTTGACCTGGACCTGACACATAGTAGGTGCTTTGTTTTCTCATCTGAAAAATGGAGATTATAATGTCTACTTCAAGGTTTGTTGGAAGGGGAAAATGAGAGAGTAGGTAAACTGCCCAGAGCTGTGCCTAACACATAGTAGGCCCTTGTTATAAAAATAACCAATTTAGTTATCTCTAATCTGAGGTAGTTTGGTTACTCAACCTGGGATAGTGATGGAAAAAGGAGAATGGAGGCCTTGGCTTTTTTATATATATATATATATATATATATATATATATATAATTTTGTTTGTTTGTTTGTTTGTTTGAATTAGAGTCTTGCTGTGTCGCCCAGGCTGGAGTGCAGTGGCATGATCTCAGCTCACTGCAACCTCCACCTCCCCGGTTCAAGCGATTCTTCTGCCTCAGCCTCCCTAGTAGCTGGGATTACAGGTGCCCACCACCATGCCCTGCTAATTTTTGTATTTTTAGTAGAGATGGGGTTTCACCATATTGGCCAGGCTGGTCTCAAACTCCTGACCTCACGATCAGCCCACCTCGGCCTCCCAAAGTGCTGGGATTACAGGCGTGAGGCTTTCTTATTTTTAAGTTATCTCTGAACTCTCATGAATGCTTTAAAGTGCCTTGGGTCTGAGTGTTTTAAAACAATTGTCATTCAGAAAAAGTTGAAATCAAAAACATAGATCCCAATGATACAGCAGTTCAATCCATCACAGTTTGTTCTGGAGTAAAAACTCTTCCTACATATCACTCCATATGCAGAGACATTCATTTAAACGTCTGATTGAAAATGTCTCTAACACATTGGAGAAGCCAGCTTCCCTGGTGGGCTCAATGCCAAGCCACAGCTTCCTTTGGAAGGGCAGGCCTCCTCTTCTTTTTGGGGGCTGAGTAGAAAACCGTGAGGCTCTGGGTTTGAAAGTGAGTGCCACTTAGCTGATCCAGGTGGAACCTGGGGAATTTAGATAAGCCATTCAGATGAAGTGAAAAATCAATAGGTCAGCAAGAACTATACCCAAAGCAAGAGTGACGTGAATGCTCTGCCATCATTATTGTTAGCCAGGGAAAAGCAGTTAGCACCACTCTGTCTGCTCTGCTGATGGGTGTGATAATTTCATCATGTGTGGCTTTAGATTATATGGTCTTAATGAGATCTGCAGCGAGGGGGAGTTGAACTGCAGAGAATGATTTTGTGCGTGTGTGTGTGTGTGTGTGTGTGTATGTTTAAGTAGCATCCTAACAATTCTGAAAATTACACAAGGAAGATGCTGTAATCAGCTAGGCTGTGGCTGGCTTATCAACACTGGGTCATGTATTGTGTTTCTGCATTTCTAATTTGATTACCTGGAAACTTGCATCATTAAACTAAAAGTCATGCACATTTTATGTCCTGATAGGAAAAAAAAAAAAAAAAAGAAAGATTAATGATACTTTAAGAAATGATGGACTCGACTTTACCCAGGAAATGATCTCTTCTCACTAATGTTTCATTCCAGACTAAACAGCCCTGCCTATGATTCTATAATTAGAAATATAATATTCAAATCCAGGTACTAGAAAAAGTGTGGGGCTTATTTTCTCTACTTCTGTATTTGCTATATTTGTTTGGCTTATTGTCTTTCTTGCTAAATGAAGAAAATGTATTTAAGCATGAGTATCAGAAAAATAAATGATATATAGAATTTTTTCATTTGGGGAATATTCTACGTTTGTACTAGTTAATTGTGTTTTGGGACATAAGACAGGGGAAAGGTTTTCCTGTAGTGCTTATGTAGTAACTTTTTAGCCCAGGGAAATATGTTATATTTTCTACCAATATGACAAGTAAATACTTCTGCTTGTCTGAAGGGAAGATACTATCTGAAGATATCTGAAGGGAAGATACTCAGTGTGATTTCCTGTGCATGAAAATGTGTCTCAAAATGAGAATTACAAAACCTTATAGTGCTGTAAAGCTGTAAAGGTTTTATGCTTAGACCAACATGTGTCCTAAGGTGTTTACAAATTAATTGCTGCAAAAAATACTGTTTACTAAACATATTTTACTAAAAATATTTTTAAAATCCCATAGCCTGATAGTCTCTTACAAATAATCTTTATTAATATTCTCTTGACAGATATTACAGTATTGCAGACAGTGCTTTGTAAGACTTTCTAATGGGTCAAAGACAACTTTTATTAGTTGTTTGATGTGTAATTCTAGAAGAGTGTAAGTTTCCTTAGACCACAAGGCCCTACTCTTCGAACAGGCTTCCATCCTAGAGTCCACTTACTTCTCCACTAGCATATACTATGTAGGCCCGGAAATCAGCTGGTCAGGGTCTAGGAGTCAGGTGTATATTCTTGCATAAGAGGGGCATAATAAAGGGTAGTAGGAAATGACACAAGAAAAATTCAAGACAGAACACCAGCCCTTGATCAAGGCTGTTGAAGACAGAGGGTGAACATGGAAAAAACAATGAGCAAAGAACACTATGTAAAATTAAGTACTCAATTGCACAAGGTTCAAAGTTGTTTTCTTGTTCTTAGGAATGGAATCAAGCAGGGCTGATTTTGTTAGACATAAAGAAAATTAAGCTCTACAGCTCTCTTGGGTAGCATAGAATTTCCCTGGTCGGTTACATACATATTGATGAGACTCCAAGACCAGAGTTTGGTACCTCTTAATATTGATTCATGGTTTTAATGGCTGAAGTGTGTGACCCCAGGGTAGACATCCCCGAACCACCCTAAATTGTGTACTGGACCTTGTGGTGGTTTGCAAAATGCTATTTGGCGTCAGATGAGAAACTGCACTTCATCTTAGATGAAGCCGAGTGGCCAGTATCTAAATGGGTGGCCTCTTTACAAAAAAACTATATGAGAAAAAGGTTGGTCTGTAATCCTCCTGGGAGTGGTGTAGGTAGGAGAGAGAGAGACAGAGAGAGAGAGAAAGAGAGAGAGAGCGAGAGAAACTAACTCATTTGCATGTCATGCTTCCCCCTTCAAGAAAAATGTCTTGCTGATTGCAGCTTTTCTTAACTCTAAAATGAAGAACATGAATGGACCTGTAGTAGCTAATTTAATTGAAGCAGGCATCCATATCCATATGATTTGGGGGGAAGATATGATTATGCAAGGAGGAAATACACATCAGTGCACGCTCAACTGTGGTTTACCTCTGCCTCCTAGTTTAGGAGTCTAGAAAATGTTCATCTTAACACCTCTCTGAGAGATCTCTCAAGTGACCATTGGGCTGCACTGTCAGAGCCTGCCAGGAGAAATCAGCGTGGACCAATCACATTGTGTTAACCTTCTGGACCATTTAATATAAAATGATGCTGGTCACTTTAGCATTTGCAGCAGGCTTCCAGACTTCACCTGCTGTTCATGAATTCTCTGCTGAAGCTCACCAGGAAATGATGCTAGGAATCTGTTTCTTGGTTGGCTTCACCTTTTTTCCTTGTCCAAAGTACTTTTCAGCGGGGACAATACCCTAGCATACTGAGTTCAGTGTAAACAGGAAATCTGGCAGCAATAACTGGACCAAGGACTAACTCTGCAAAGCCAAGTTTTAATGAGTAATTTGCAGAGTAATTAATCAAGAGGTCATTGTCCCTAGAAAATGGAGTCAGTGTATCCCACACTGATGTGGTACCTCTTTTGGCTGCCTAAGGCCACAGCTGATCTTCCTTATAACCAGTGGTGACCCACTAGTAAGAGAGTAACCCAGCATTTCCAGGATCAAAGACGGAAAATGTGGAGTCTGCCTCTTCAGTCTTGAGAAACTACAGATCGTGACCGTTAATAACTCATCAGTGGTTCAGAAAATCAATTTAATGAGTCAAGGCCAACTTTGCTTTTTAGTTTTTTGAGACCCAGTCTCACTCTGTCACCCAGGCTGGAGTGCAGTGGCACCATTTCGGCTCACTGCAACCTCTGTGTCTCGGTTTCACGTGATTCTCCTGGCTCAGCCCCCCAAGTAGCTGGGATTACATGCACCCGCCACCATGCCTGGCTAATTTTTGTATTTTTAGTAGAGATGAGGTTTCACCATCTTGGCTAGGCTGGTCTCAAATTCCTGATCTCAAATGATCTCAGCCTCAGCCTTGGCCTCCCAAAGTGCTAGGATTACAGACATGAGCTACCGTGCCCAGCCCCCAGCTATTTTTTAAAAAGTAGATAGAATATAGTAAAAATATTAAAGTGTGTTGTGTGCTATGAGGTTAAATATTTTGCAAAAAATGAATATGCACAAATATATATACTGAATTATAATAATATATATTTCTTACCATGAATCTTCTGAAACTTTAAGTTTGAAAGCATTACTTTATTGAATATTCTTTTTGAAATATGTAAAGATAATATATTTCCAAATACATTTTAGATATAGTGATACAAGAGATTGTGTATTTCTTTATGCTTAGGAGAAATAGTGACCCTAGGGGAACAATACATTGATCTAAAGTTGCTGTAATCAGACAAAATGAATGTGCTTATATAGTCCTCCAAAAAAAATGACATTAAGCATAAACTGAAATTTCACACTAGGTTCAAGTATTCTGAAATATTTCAAAGCTATATTTATCACTATGTTTTCACAGACACTGTTAAGGTATATACAAATCCATGATGAGAATGCAAATAATTTAAATATGTAAACATTTAAAATCATACTTCAAAATGTAGAGTCCTTACACTAAAAAGAAAAAATGAAATCTAATCAAAAGGCAGAAACAAAATAAATCTACAGGTTCTTCCAAGCAGTAGAGAAACACCTGGGCTGTTTCAAGGCTGCCAACAATATTTGTTTCCGTAGATTGCCATAGAAATTCTAAAAGCCCTGTTACCTTTAGTATTTGTATAGTTTTCTTTACCTTCCATAGTGCAACATTTATTTCCTTTTTTGGGGTGGTGGGAACATTTTACTTACAATATTTGAAACAGAGAGGAAACAGGAACACACACTTTGGGGCCAGACTGCTTAGGTTATATGAGCTGGAGCTGGTTACTTAGCCTGTCTGTGCCTCAGTTTCCTCAATCATAAAATGGGAGACAGAGCAGTATCTTTTTTGTTTTGTTTTGTTTTGTTTTTGAGACATAGTCTTGCTCTGTTGCTCAGGCTGGAGTGCAGTGCCACAATCTCGGCTCACTGCAACCTCCGCCTCCCAGATTCAAGCAATTCTGCTGCCTCAGCCTCCTGAGTAGCTGGGATTACAGGCGCGCCGTACCACGCCCGGCTAATTTTTGTATTTTTAGTAGATGGAATTTCACCATGTTGGTCAGGCTGGTCTCAAACTCCTGACCTCGTGATCCGCCCACCTCGGCCTCCCAAAGTGCTGAGATTATAGGCGTGAGCCACCGTACCCGGCCAGCAGTATCTGTGTTAATGAGAATTAAATGAGTTAGTATTTATGAAGTCTGGCCCACAGGAAGTACTGTTAAGTGTTTGCTATTATTGGGGCACCTACACAGCCTTTATTCATTCAACAAACATTCCCTGAGAGCCCACAAGATCAGACACTGGACTAGGGATAAAAAGGCAACCTCCAGTATCTCACAAGTACAGTGGGCAAGTCAGATTTCTAGACAAATGAATAGAAGACAGTGATGTGGAAAAGCTGAGTACCAATTTGGTGATATGGAGGAAGGTATGCCAAGATGGGCAGTGGAGGTGAAAACTAGCTTTTCTTAAATACATGCCATTTGATCAGTTGAAATAAGGTCCAGATGTTGACATTTATTTTGGATTTTTTCCTCAGCCAAGCAGCCTAATTCCTGCCCCTTCCCTTCCTTTCCCTAGTCTCACTTTTCTTTAAGAGGCCAGTCTTAATGGAGCCGTTGAAGGGCTGGATCGCGATAGAGGTGTAGCTGATAACACAGAACTCTAATTGACAGATGTGCGTCTCTCAGTACTGATCCGTATGCCAATTGTATGCCTACAATTGATTGGCCTACTTATTGGAGATAGAAAGAGGAGTTACTGCTTTAGTTTACAAACTTCCTTTCCACCCCTTCCCAGGACAACTGCTACACTTATTGGAGCAGTGCTCCAAATATTCTCTAGTTGTATTGGATATGTGGCACAAATCCTCTAAAGTATATTTCACTCATGAAAATGTAAGCCCTGGACCATTCTGATTTCCCAGTAATTTCTTACACTGTGTATTTACAAACAAAGTTAACATTACCAAATGTAAGTTGTGCATTGAGACCCAGGGTAAGGAGTAAAGGAGCTTTTCCAGGAAAGTAATAGACGTCTCATTCATTCATCAGTTGGTGTCTCAGTCCACTTGTGCTGTTGTAAAGAAATACCTGAGGCTGGGCAATTTATAAAGAAAAGAGGTTTATTTGACTTATGGTTTCACAGGCTGTACAAGAAGCATGGCTCCAGCATCTGCTTCTGGGGAGGAGCTCAGGCTGCTTCCACTCGTGGTGGAAGGGGAGCCAACATGTAGAGATCACATGGTGAGAGAGGAGACAAGAGGGCGAGGGAGGTGCCAGGCTCTTTTAAACAACCAGCTCTTGTGTGAACTGCCAGAGCAAGAATTCATAACCACGAGGATGGCACCAAGCCTTTCATGAGGGATCCACCCCATGCCCCAAAACCTCCTTTTAGGCCCCACCTCCAACACTGGAGATCAAATTTCAGCATGAAGCTTGGAAGGTGAAATATCCAAACTGTAACAATTGATAAGCCCCAACTATGGGAATCCAAATATGAATCAGATACTCAAGGATCTCTTAATTGGATAGGGGAGATGTATATGGTTGCAAATGTTAGGAGCACAGTAATGGAACATAAACATATTTCAGTGGTGGCTTAAAGGAGGGAGTGGTCAATTATGCTTGGGCTGGGGAGATACTATTAGAGATCCCCTACTAGATAATTGACACAACAAGCAGCAGCATGTATTAACTAAGGACCTACTGCATATGGAACATAGCACCCAGGGCTGTATTACACACCAACGTGGGACAGCAGAAGGTAGACCAGCAAGCTCACATAACCACATCTAGCCCAGTCCTGCACCATAAGGTCCCGTCTGAGCTGAGGTCATGCTCTAGCCATCAGCACACCTATATTCATATCATGTCTACTCTTGTAGGGATGGCTTAGAAGTTATTTCCCTCACTATTGAGATTGAGAGTGCGTTTATCTTATCTAAAATGTGCAGGAGATGCTGAAGCAAGCAAGTGAAAGGCAAACTTGTACTGAAATGATCAACGTCACCAGCAAAGCAGAAACTTGATCCAAATATAACCATAGAATGTTAACAATGGGAAGGAATAGGGAGAGAAGCTTTTGGAAGGAGTATGGCTTTGAGTCAAATGAGAGATGATTAATGAGTGAGGAATAAAAGCAAAGCATTGAAACTAACGCACATGAGAAAGATAGTGTAATGCAAAAAGGGAAGCATTATGGTAAAAAATTCAAGTGACTGAACGAAATGGAAACTGTTTTATTAGATGGTAGGGATACAGCTGGAAGCTCAGCAGTTCCATCTGGGAATAAAAAATAGGAAGTTAACCTGTTCTAAGTCACCCTCCTCAGCCCAGTAATGATATTGTCAAAGGGGAAGGGGAGTGAGTGAATAAAATAAGGGGGTTAGCTCCATGCAGAAGAGAAATTTCCAGGTTGGGATCAAGAAACCAAGATGATTAAATCAACCCAGAATACTTTGTGTGAAATATGATCAAAGCGATAAGAAGATTATCTGCTCAAATTGTATCCTAAGTAGGAGTCCCCAGATGGGGTGGCAGGGATATATGCAGATTATAGAAAATGGCTGGTTTAAACAGTTCAGGGAGGTGGCCTGAAACAAAAAATAGATAATGAGGACAACAACAACAAAATCCTAACCTTTAGAGCCCTCCACATATACAAGACTTAACAATAAAGGAATCGATTGCCTCTGTCCAAGCCATACCAGGTGTCTGGATATGCCCAATCACCTTTTTCACAAGTCTGGAAAAGGTACCAGATCTAAAAATAAAATGACAGACAGACAGATAGATAGATAGATAATAGATAGATAGATAGATAGATAGATAGATAGATAGATAGATAGACACAGATATAGACATTCAAAGAAGAGGGCCTTGTTGATTCAAAGCTGGAATAGAGGGCAGAAATGTCACAACTGAGATACAAATGGGGTGGCTCCCAGAACATAAACAGGCCTTGGCGATAGAGGAAATGCTGGACTGACACCCAGGAGCCCTGAATTCTAAGCTCGCTGCTGCTCCTGCCTAGCGTTGTGGTCTTGATGAGGGAGTTGCCTGATGTGTTTTTGTGTTTTCATGCTTGTAAAACAAGAGGGTTGCAATAAATGAATTCGAAGATCCTTACCACACTTGAAGATTTTCGTAACGATATAAAGGATAGAAGAATATGAAGTGAACCCAGTTCTCATGACAAGTTCGAAGTGAATTCACCACTCAGGAAGTAAGGATCAAGTTTCCGTCAGTTAGACATGAACTTATTTCTCTTCTGGTTTTAGATTACCAACCCACACCTGATCTAAGTTCACAGAAAAACCTGTTTCATGTCTTTCTCAAAACCTTCCAGGAATGCCATATTATCTATAATTTAAATTTCAATGCGAATAGGCACATTTGGATTATTAAAGGCCATACTGTCTATATTTGTGCGTATTCTGCCTGCTTTGCTCCTGCTGGAGCTACTTCCTGGGTTTTAGAACCCTCTGTTCACTCTCCTCTGTGAGTGTCATTTCTTTGGAATACGCATGCCAGGGGATTTAAACTTTGTGCGGTAGAATATTACTTGATAACATCAGTCGTATTTATAAATCATCAAATGTAAAACATGAGACACAAATTGCCTTGTTTCTACTGTAGGGCCAGGTGTTCTTTCTCCTGTTCAAGGTAATTAGGCAGTGACTTGTATGATACACCCAAGGATGGAAAATACATTTCAGCCTGCCAGTTACACATAGAATTGCATTGACTTTGCATCCCTAGGGTATTTAACGCCACCCTAAGGTATCCGAAAAGCAGGTTCCCTCTCTTTTGTATAGGTTCCAGGAGAGTGGGAAGTTATTTAAGAATATTGTAGAACCTTGCATGGAAATGTGTCTTCAATAGAATTGTGGCTCTGTGGCCGGAGAGGCAAATCAATTAGAGTGATGTTAGAGGAAGACAAGAATCAGAAAGGCAAGAGTCAGACGACAAGACTGAGCAGACTGGGGAAAAGTCCTGGTAAATTGCAGACAGCAATCTTGGTCAAGTTACATTTGAATTGCTGATGAGCTGCCTCAGAGAAGATGCTGCAGAGATAGTAGAGAGACAAGATTCCACAGGATGAAGAGATCTGGGTTGGACAGTAGAATCAAGGACCTAGGAACGCATGGTGGATGATATAATTTGAGTACAGGTAATCGATAAAAAAGGCAATTAGTGTTTGGCAGTTAGACAAACAGTGGAATTTGTTTTACTTTTTGAAATTCACTCAAGCAAGAGGAAGCAAAGTCCTTAAGGCTATGTCTACACTAAACTCACAGGGGAAGTCAGAGGGTCCAGAACATCTTTTAGTGTTCCCTGCAATCCTACAACCTGGAGTTCCCCAAGAAATTTTTGAAACGGATGCTCCGTCTGCATTCCAGGTAGGATGTTTTGTGTTGGGTTCTGTTTACTTTGCGTGTTGATTCCTTTACAGAATAATCTACTAGAGTGGATTCTGCAACTCTGTTTGATCTTTAGACCAGTGGGTTCCTTGAGTATCTGAAATATGAGCCTCCTAGTGAGTTTAAGTTTATCAATGGCCGGCCTTGAACATGCACTTGGAAAGATTAGTGGGAAATCCTGCTACAGGCAGAGCCATTGAGAAAATTCCAGGAGAGAGACTCAATAATGAGGGAAGTCTGAGCTAAAAAAATCCACCCATAGTTTGATGAGGATAAAGGTGTAATAGAGGCAATTAGCATTGTTCGTAAGAAGCCAACTTCTGACTTTAATTAAGAAACATAAAGGTAAATTAAATTTAAAAAATATTTAAAAATTCAGTGAAGTACCAGAGAAGAAAATGATGATTATCACAGAATATATCACAGGTTTCTCTTAAAGGGGAGGAGAAGAAATTAGTGTTATCAGGAAGAGCCATTGGTTCAAAAGAGGCTTTTATGAAAATTAGTTTGAGAAAGTGACATTCTTAACTGATGATATGAAAGGTTTAAAACATTTCTTGCACTTTTTTGTCTTCGTGTTTAATTAGTATGCTCTGACATATGTCAGGGCATTAACAATTTTGCAACATTAGTTATCTGCCCAAGTTGAGTATTATAAATATATGTGTATATGTGTGTGTATTACTTAATAGAGCAAGAAGGTGAGCTTGTAAGTTCTAGTTCAGTTTTGAGACCTCTAGCCTGGTTTGCCTTTCATTAATAGAATTAATGGAATTTAAGATATATTAAATAGTAACCAATTTATGGAGTTCTAATCCTTACTCCACAAATATATTGGTGCATGAGTTTTAAACATTTCTACTTTAGTACCATACTTGAAAATTCAGAGTGCTGGCAGAACGAAAGCACATTTGAAATATTAACTCCAAAATAGACTCGTTTTTTCCTTGCCAGTATAGGCAAATCTGCAGGGACCTTTTGTTGCCAGTCAAATGGAAAAATCCTATTTTAGGAATCAACCCTATTTTTAAATAGTTTTCAGTCATTACTTAATGAAAGGCATAGCTCTTGATCTGCTGTTCGAAGGATTAAACAAAAATCTGGGCTTCAAGTGAAATGTCAACAAATGCCACATATACCCTACATTGAAAAGGTTAAGTTGTGTGGCTAATTAATACTAGAGCATCAGAGATAAATTTGCATGACACTAGCCATTTATTATTGTAAGCTTTTTTGGTAAATGTTTTCTTAAACACATTTTAACAGTTGTTTAAGATATAATAAAGGCATCCAAATTCATAGTTTGATAATTTGCATTGAGGTCTCTTTATGCTAAACAAAGTATGGATATTGCTAAGATACAGTTTTCAAAGTATCATGATTGATGGCTGAACGTATTTCCAAATACACTCATAACTTTAGCTTAAATGTAGTTGAGTGCAGATTGAATAACAAATGGAATTGAGATACAGTGGAAACTTGAAGCTAAGTCAGATAAAGAGCACTAGCATTACCCCTGGGTGTGGACCAGAGTGGAAGAGGAATCTGGGATTCTGATGTTGCAGTAGCTAACCCTGAAACTCGATGCGATGCTTGGCTTATGAAGAGACCTAATCATGTATATGTACAGTATTTTGAAAGGATCAGATACACACACATACACACACACACAGAGAATAGATCATAAGTAGTTTGATAGCTAGATAAATTAATCCATTCAAAAAATACATATATAGAGAGAGCATGATGTGTGTGTGTGTGTGTGTGTGTGTGTTCTATGAATGGATGGGTGTATACACATATAGGTATGTACACTTATATTTAAAGCTATGTCCCAGTTGTCTGGAAGTAATTCTCAAATTGTCTCCCTGCTTTTCCTGTGCATTCCTGTACAACATGGAAGTTGTAAATGATTGTAAAGTTGTAAATAATGCCCCAAGGCTCATGTTAGCATATAGATGAAAGCTAATTCTGGGTAGATAGTATCTGAGCTTATTTATTAAAATACATTTTTGCTTTTCTTTTTTAAGAGTTACTTAAAAAAATAAAGTCAATGGAAAGCTTTTCCAGTGATTTTTTTTTTCACGTGAAATTAAGTTTTAGCCTTAGACCGTGTGAGGGGGTAGATATCATAGAAACCCAGGACCAAGCTGCTGTCCTGAGGGTAACATTTCTAACTTTATTAGCATTTCTAACATTTCTGACTTTGAGATGTAATTTCCATTGGAGCCTGTGGTTCAAATTCGAGGTGTTCAGAAGTAAATCTGGAATTTTCAGATCATGGAAGTGAGATTATTTTGATGAGGAAAAACCCTGTGCCTGTGTGGAAACATAAGATTTGAGATGTCAATGTTCATGTGCATCAGGGTTTATCTTTTATATTATCATAGCTGTTTCTAAATCTGCCCCTGCTCACCAAAAAAGTCTAGGTTTGCTTCCAAATTAAAGATATGGTATATAGTACATAGCGGTAAGATAGTGGAGATACATAGTCTAGATGCAGTGGGTTATTTCTAAACATTGCCTTCAAACATGACTGCAAATATATTAGAAGAAAAAATATTAAGTGATTGAGATAAGTATAATTAGCCTTTGGGTTGTTGCAATTATTATCAATGCAGAAATCTTATTAATTCATGCACAGTTTGGAGTTGATGATTATTAATGTGAGCTCTCAGCATAATTTCCAATTTTTATGTTTATAATAAAAGAAGAAATAAATAGCATGGACAAGATAGATTTGCTTACATGAGCAACATAATGAGTGTCTGTAAATGCTAGGCATGATGTATGTTATATAACTTAATGTTCATAAGTTGCCTCTGGGGTAGATGATATTATCTGTATTTTACCAATAAGAAATCTGAGGCTTATGGTTTAAGGGACTAATCAAGGTCATGTATCTAAGGAAGTGGATTGAGGATGTGAATTTGGGTCCTGTGTTTTTTTGTGTACCAACCCTCTTAAGTTCCTTAGGCGTTTTTATTCCTTTGTTCAACCCATTTCCTGAGTGACACTATGGTAAACATTATTTTTGCAAGCAATATGCTTACTACTGTATTTACCAGTCATTCTAATCTGGGCAATAGAGCAGTCATCTCAAGAACTTCAGGATGCTATGGCTTTCTTAGACTGGCAGAGACTGTATGTACATTTGAAATATTCATATCCTAGTAATGTATACTCTTTCCGACTCATGCATATCTCTTACTAGTTTCATTATTGCTGTTTTACTGCACTTAATTTTGTGTGTTCATGGAACATCTTAGAGTCAGTATTCACTATAGAAAAGGATTAATAAAGTCAAGACTTAATAGTAGCTACTTCCTGATAATGTTGTCTGCAAAGGCTCCTTCTGAATCTAAATCCTGAAAATGCTCTCAGATATTGAGCTGGTGCTGGCACAAATGAAAATCAGATACTTTTAGGTAGTAATTTTTAGTATCTTTACTGAGTGTCAGGTGGGAGGAAGCAGCTGGGAATATGCATTATTTTTAAAAGTAAGAGCAAAGGTTTTCTTGTGTTCGTGTTGCCAGCTTTATGTTTCAGAAAATAGTTGACTCTCCTGATGTGTAAGTTCATAAAGGCATGCCATGCTTCCTTCTCAGCTCTGAATTTAATGAGCTTTTAGGTTTTGAGAAGTGTCTAAAATATTTCTTTCTCGTATTTAGTGAGACATAAACGTTTTTATTGAAATGCACAGGAAAGCCCAGCATAGTTCCTGCCGTATGCAAGGCAATCTTGCCTATTTCATCACTGCTGTTATGTTATTTTTTTTTTTTTGAGATGGAGTTTTGTTCTTGTTGCCCAGGCTGGAGTGCAATGGCATGATCTCAGCTCACTGCAACCTCCGCCCCCTGTGTTCAAGTGATTCTCCTGCCTCAGCCTCCCAAGTAGCTGCGATTACAGGCGTGCACCACCACGCCCAGCTAATTTTGTATTTTTAGTAGAGACAGCGTTTCACCATGTTGGTCAGGCTGGTCTCAAACTCCTAACCTCAAGTGATCCACCCACCTCGGCCTCCCAAAGTGCTGGGATTACAGGCATGAGCCACCGTGACTGGCCAGTTGTGATTTCTTTAAAGCCTTTCTTCGGTCTATGAGATACACTGAGTTCTAAGTGCCCCTGTGAAATGTCAGTGAATGGAAGTGGGCAGGCAATTAAAGAAAGAAGCTATATTGGCATAACTAGACTTTAGCATATGTATTTTAGACGTAGCTCTAAAGGTAGCTCAAATGATGGAAGAGTGGAAACACTTTAAAAGATGTCTAGGGATTTGTTAGCAATGTACATCCTACCACATCACTTTTATTATACAGTTTTCTCTTGGAAGAATCATGGGTTTTACAGTAACAAAGACTTTCCCAGGCCTATAATAAGCTGATGGGTTGTTTTTTCTCTCTCACTACAGCATGAAATTTCTGCTAACAGAGCTAGGCCTCATTAACCTTGTGCCATCATTTCATCTGTCCCCTTACCCGTTTCATAGAGGATACCCTTTTGTGTCACATGATCAAGATGGAAACACCTCTAATGACAGCTTCACAGATAGTGGAATGAGCCCTTGGTATGCACACTGGAAATCTATTATGTTGACATCTACTTGCTTGAAAGTCAGACTTACATAGAGTGATCCTTCTTTGCAATAATGTATGGCCCTAGAACTTGTGGCATCAGGCTATTTGAATCATAATAAAATTTTTTTTTATAAAAACAGGTGAAATTGGAAGAAACTTGGAGGTGTTAGGGTGGATAGAATAAGAGAAAGAAGAGGTGGCCTTAAGAGAGAGAGGAGTGAGAGTAAAAGGAGACAAAGACAAACTTCTGTCATGTCCCAGTGAAGTTAGAAGCCACCCAGGAATTTCTCAGATAGTTACATTGATAAACAAGAGTGAGAAGTCCGTACAGTTGCCAGATGGATTATGTCAGTAAATATGCAAACTGGAAAGTGCAGTTTCAACACAGTTGTGCTTCAGAGTTGTGTTTTCCTTTTCAGTCATACCTAAATTGAACACCTAATTTCCTCAACCTTATGTGTTGACTGAATGTCATCTGGAAGCATATGTTTCAGCTTACACATCTATGACTTCTATACATCTAAAATTAAAATCTCATTTAATTTTAATGCATCTCATTTACTAAGAAAATAATAGTAATTTAGGTGGTTGTCTTTGTCACACACTCCAAAAGACCAATTAGAATGGTTTCTTTGTTTTTTTTTGGCTTAGAGTCCTTTGTCTCATACCTGCTGGAAATTAATTTTAATAGTCAGTCACTTATTTAATTAAGTTAGAAGACTTTTAAAAAGTAATGTATCCAATAAAATCATAGACTAATGGCCACTATGAAATGCTCATTATGCTAGCAGCCTTTAAGCCTTTAGCAAAAAGAATTGTGAAGAGTGTTTATATGAATGGATTAGATTTCATTTTAAAGTGCATTAAGTGACATAAACAAATGTGGAAAAACTTACCTGTAACTTACAAGTACCTTAGATTACTAATTAAATGAAAATAGGAGTTAAATATTGGAGTTGTAAAGTTTCAGAGCAGCGTTTTCAGGTATGTTATATTAGTATATCCACCAGAGAGGAATAAATGTGTTTTAAGATAATATAAAGCCTATGATGTCAGATGTTTTCAGTGAACTGCAATTTATTTAAATGATCAATATCCCCCTTGAGCTTGTTTTCTTGCTTAATAAATGAAGTATGTGGTTATGTATTATAAGAAATTAATAAGACATAATTCAAATGATAATTTCTTATGGGAAGAAAATTCTAGATAGTCTATGTTAGAAGAAGCCCTAAAGCGGCATTACCTAATAAAACTATAATGTAAGCCATATATATAATTTTAATTTTTCCACTAGACACATTAAAATGTAAAAAGAAGCAGGTAAATTTATTTAATACATTTTCTTTAGTGCAATATATGGAAAACATTATGTTAATTTATAATTGATATAACAAATTATTAATGGAATTAAAACCTTTTTTTTTGGCCAGGCACAGTGGCTTACGCTTGTAATTCTAGCACTTTGAGAGGCCAAGGCAGGAGTTCAAGAGCAGCCTGGCCAACATGGTGAAACCCCATCTCTGCTAAAAAAAAAATAATAATAATAATATAAAAATTAGCCAGACATGGTGGTGCACACCTGTAATCCCAGCTACCTGGGAGGCTGAGGCACAATAATCACCTGAACCCAGGAGGCAAAGGTTGCAGTTAGCCAAAATCCCACCACTGCATTCCAGCCTGGGTGACAGAATGATACCTCGTCTCAAAAACAAAACAAACAAACAAAAAATTCTAAATCTTCGAAATCCAGTGTGCATTTTACATGTACAGTACATTTCAATTCAACACATTTCAATTCAGCCATGTTTCATATACTCAGTAGCACACGTGCTGGTCATTACCATGCTGGACTTCAAAGCTCTGAAGCAAAGACACAGGGCCAAGCAGGCAAGAAAACAGCTGAAACAGGTCACCTGGGACCAGTAGCAAACTGCCACTTTCTACATACACAGGGCTGCTCTCAGCCCAGCCAGTTCCTCCTGCCTTAGCCCTAGTGCTGCCAGATTTTCTGAAGCCAGAAATCCAGAGTCCTATAGTAAATTTCTTGATATTTAAATGTTAGCAACTAATGTAAACATCATACCATGCTGGCCTTCGGGTGACCAGTTTGTGGCCTCTGTTCCCAGCAAATTTTAAGCCATATAAGGGTTTCTGACTCATCTAACAAGCTGTATTGGGTTTGGTGAAGGATAATAAAGGATCCCCTTTTTCACAAATACAATGTATTTGAACGTATTTTTAAAGTTATGGAATGGGTTCCACATTAGAATCAACTCAGTGATTGCCCTTGCCACTTTTCTGTGCTCATAGAACCTAGAGCTGGAAAGCTCTGGGATAAAGTACTTCATTGCTGTAGCTCACTTCACCTCCTCCCCGTTTTTTAACGTTCATCCCACCAAAGCTATTGCTGAGAGTCCCTGATGCAGTCTTTTTGAAGGCAGGCAGAATCTGTCTTATTCCACACTGTATCTCCAGCACTTGAATGGATGAGTAGGTGATACATAAAACTCAAAGAAGAAGTTTGGCAAAGATATGGAGAATTTGGAACCCTTGTGTACTGCTACTGGGAATGTAAAATGGTACAAGCTACTATGGAAATACAGTTGGCAGTTCCCTTAAAAATTAAAGCTAGGCTGGGCGCAGTGGCTGACGCCTGTAATCCCAGTACTTTGGAAGGCCATGGTGGGTGGATCATGAGGTCAGGAGATCGAGACCATCCTGGCTAACATGGTGACCCTGTCTCTACTAAAAAATACAAAAAATAAACTGGACGTGGTGGTGGGCGCCTGTAGTCCCAGCTACTCAGGAGGCTGAGGCAGGAGAATGGCATGAACCCCGGTGGCAGAGCTTGCAGTGAGCTGAGATCGCGCCACTGTACTCCAGCCTGGGTGACAGAGCAAGATTCCATTTTAAACAAACAAACAAAATTAAAGCTAGAACTGCCATATGATCTAGCAGTCCTACCTCGGGGTATGTACCCAAAAGAAGTGAAAGCAAGGACATGAAGAGATAGTTGTACACCCGTGTTAATAGCATTTAGTCACAGTAACCAAAAGGTGGAAGCAAATCAAGTCTCCACTGACAGATGAATGGATAAACAAAGGTGGACTGTACCTAAAATGGAACATTATTTAGCCTTAAGGAAAGGAAATTCTGATGTATACTACAATGTGGATGAATCTTAAAAACATTATACTAAGTGAAAAAAAAATCCAGTGCCAAAAGGGCAAATGCTATATAATTATTTTTTTTATTAGATACCTCCACTAGTCAAATTCATAAAGACAGAAAGTAGAATGATGGTTATCAGGGGCTGGGAGGAGAAGGAATAGGGAATTATTTTTTAGTGAGTACAGAGTTTCAGTTTTGCAAGAGGAAAAGAGTTCTGTGGATGAGTAGTGGTGATGATTTCACAACAATGTGAATGTGTTTAATGCCACTGACTTGTATGCTTAAAAATCGTTAAAATGGTAATTTTATGTTACATATATTTTACCACAATTAAAAATAAACGATGCTTTTTTAAAAACCCAAAAAGGTTAAATGATATATCCAAGGTCACAATATTGTAGTCTGGAGCTTTTGAAACTATCCCAGGCTGTGCATAGTATGTTTTGATGTAGCACAATAATAAAGGAAGGACTTAGAGCTCGGAACCCATAGACCCATATCTTCTTGACAAGTCATGTGATATCTTAGTCCCTCAGTTCCCCTACACATCCAATCCTGTCTTCTGGAACCAACTGACCAGTAAGGTTAACATGATAAAATGAAATATGTATGAGAAAAATATATGTCCTAGATTAATCTGGGCCAAACTCATTATATGCTGGGGAATTAATGTGTTATTAAGATTAAAAAAAAAAAAAACTTTCCAGTAATGTAGGAAATGTGTAAGAGCCTTGTCGAACTGATGCCCCAGCAATATGATTCCCCAGTTCAGTTAAAATGATCAACTGAATATAAAAGTTTGCCTCAGCCACCGAGCAAATTTGTTTCACTTTTCTGTTATCTATATGATGATGATGATTTTATTTCATCGCCTTCCATGTGTGCTGAAATGCCCTAGAAGTCCAATTCTTCTTGTCTTCCTCTCAGGGTAAAGTGAGGTGGGAAGAGAATCCCAAGTGCAACTTTAGCATATCTAGTCTCAAGAGGCAGCACCACCCCTTGAAGCACAGCATCTTCAGTGACCTTTCCTGGCTTAGTAACTATGTTATTCAAAGTTACCAGATTTCAACAACCAGAGAAAAAGGCACAAGCATTTCCTATTTCCATTCTCTAGAGATTTGCCTTGTTAGGAAAGCAAGACTCTCAGTTTCTGTCACATGGTGTATTAAGTCTTATTGTTGAAGAGGACATTATCTTGAGACCAGGAAAGCAAACAAGATTCTATATTAGTTCTAAATTGTAGATGGCCCAGTTTATCCAGTCTCATGTTTTAAAAATGAACACAGCTCAATGGCTTGCAAGTTGCTACTTACAGATAGTTCCTTCCCATTGTTTGAGAGCCTTATGTCACATTATGAACTAAAATAAATTCAAGATAGATTAAAAGAGTTACATGCATAAGAGAAAACCGTAAAAATAAAAAAGAATATAGGTGAGAAGCAAATCTTAGCTTGAGGAAAGGCTGTCCAGGCATAAAAGCAATGAAAAAAAATTGCAAAAGGAAAATAGATACATTTAACTATTGATAAATGAAATTGTATACAAAATTTCTACATGTTAAAAATATAACATGTAAACACAAATTAGTCAAATATTCACAACAAATATGATAGACAAGGGCTAATATATGATATGGCTTGGCTGTGTCCCCCCCCAAAATCTCATCTTGAATTATAATAATCTTGAATTATATATAATGTCAAGGGTGGGACCAAGTGGAGATGATTGAATCATGGGAGTGGTTTCCCCCATAGTGTTCTCATGATAGTGAGTGAGTTCCTGTGAGATCTAATGTTTTTATAAGGGATTTCCCCTTTCACTCGGCTCTCATTCTCTCGTCTGCCACCATGTAAGACGAGACTTTGCTCCTCATTCGCCTTCCACAATGATTGTGAGGCCTCCCCAATCACGTGGAGCTGTGAGTCAATTAAACCTCTTTCCTGGCCAGGCGCAGTGGCTCATGCCTATAATCCCAACAGTTTGGGAGGCCGAGGCGGACGGATCACGAGGTCAGGAGTTCGAGACCAGCCTGACCAACATGGTGAAACACCATCTCTACTAAATGATACAAAAAATTAGCTGGGCATGGTGGTGGGTGCCTGTAATCTCAGATACTTGGGAGGCTGAAGCAGGAGAATCGCTTGAATGCGGGAGGCTGAGGTTGCAGTGAGCCAAGATCGCACCATTGCACTCCAGCCTGGGCAACAGGGCAAGACTCTGTCAAAAAAAAAAAAAAAAAAAAAAAAAACTCTTTCCTGTATAAGTTACCCAGTCTCGGGTATGTCTTTATGTCTTTATTAGTAGCGTGAGAACATGCTAATACAATATATAAATACATCTTTCAAATCAATTTAAAAACCTTATTATCAAATAATGGCAAGAGACGTGATTAGAGGTATGATTTTTCTTCACAAAGAAGAAATGTAAGTAGCTAATGAATGTGAAATGGGTCCTTATTTTTAGTAATTAAAGAAATGCAAACTAAAATAAGATGAATAGGATCAAGACAGTTTCTACTATTAAACTTTTTTGGTTTTTTTATAAGATAACCCTCAATTCTGGCCAAATTACAGGAGTATAAGGTGATGCAGCCTTTCTGGAAAGTTACTTAGTAACAGATGCTAAGAACCTTAAATATGTAAAAGTAATGTGTAAAAGTATAAGTAATTGCATTTATAGGAACCTGTCCTTAGAAAATAATTAGAACTGCCAGTACAGATTTATATACCACAGTGTTCACTGCAAAATTATTTGTAGTAGTGAAAAGTTGAAGATCACCCAAATGAACAACTGTAAGGAGTTTATATAAATTATGGTTCATCAATGCTGACATTATTGCTGACATTAAAAATTAGGAGTTTGAAGAATATTAAAATGGGAATATTTATTAAAATGTGTTCAACGTAAATTTGGCACCTTGTGTAATGTGTCATTGTATAAATTTGTAACAATGGTATAGCAATGTTAAATATATGTGTATGCACTGAGAAAAGATTAAATGAAAATCAGCAATGTGTTAGAAACAGTTTTCTCTGTTTCTAACAGAGAATGGCCAGATTACAAGTAATTTTAATTTTCTTTATACTTTTCTGCCTGTTCCAAATTTTCCAGAATAGAAGTATGTTATTTTTATAAATGGAAAGAAAGTTTTTAAAGAACTGTGTTGCTAACAAAACAGATTTATTATGAAGAACACTCTTCAACTTTCTCCATACACTTTCTCTTGACACTGTCATTCACTTCATAGTTAATGACTCCATTTTTCCTCCGTATCTAGCAAGTTACCAACTTCTACTGTCTCTCTCTTCAGTGTATCCTAGAACTGGCCCTTTCTTTCCCCTCCTACAGTCAGCCCGTAGTTTGGATTAGCTCCTCATTACTCCTGGCCTGTTTGGAAGCCTCTGACTCTCCATTGCTCTCAGTTTTGAATCCTCAACCCAGCCTGGCATGCATTATTCTCAGTAACATGCTTCTCACCTAACTTTTCACATTAGTCCTCAGACTCCCTTACACACATCAGCCAGCCCCTCTCACTCATATGTTTTCACTTCCCCTGTGATGTTCCTGCTACTAGCAATGCCCTTTTTTCATTCATTCATTCATTCATTCATTCAACAGACATTTACTGAGCAAATTTCATGTGCTAGGCACTCTGGGGCACAAAGATGAATTAAACACAAGCCTCTGCCTCCAAGAGGCTGAAAGTCAGCTTGAGGATACAGACAAAGAAACGTTTTGTGTGAGGAATGTGAGTTATGTTATTAATGTGTTATCCACTGGTGAAACTGTAATTTGAACCCAAGTCTGTCAGCCTCTAAAACGATGTTGCTTCAAGGTAAGGAAAGAAAAGCAACTGCACTGGTCTGATATGGCTGGCCCCTGAGTATCTGTTGAGGAGCAGTAGGAGATGACTCTGCAGAATGGTTGTGTGTGCCATGCTGAGGTGTTAAAACTGAATCCTCTTGACAACTAGGATAGCAATAATTACTCATGAATACTCCACACCGTGCTCTGCGCTAAGGGCTTTGCACATGCTGACTCAGCTAATCCTCACAATGACTTTATGAGGTAAAACAACTTCATCTTTTCATAGATCAAGAAACAGAGGCACAGAAAGATTAAGTGATTGGCACGCTGTTGCATAGTAATATTTTATGTGTTTAATTGTCTTGTCTCTGCAAATAGATTGTAAAACATGAAAGGTTAGAGGCTGTCATGGGCACTTTTGTATCCCTAGCAGGACTCTATTCATGACCTAGATACACATAATGCACACACCGTAAATATGAATTGAATTGAATGGTCTTCATGAAATACTCTTAATTGCTTTGATTATTATCCAGACCTGTATTTTGGGGAGGGGAGGAGGAAGGTAGAGAAATGAAGAGACACCTTAATTTGACATTGCATGTCCTTCAGAAACAAATGACATATCCATATGAACTGAACTCACAAGGTAAGTTCCGAACTCACAGAATCACAGTCTCTCCAAGTTGATAGCCGTCATAGCAGGCGCCTTGTTGAAACTCCCACTTGTTTGAAGCTGTAACTTGACTGGAAGCCTCTCAGAACATGATTCTGGAATGTGAGGGACTGTAGCTTTTTAAACTCACTTGTTCTAAGCCTGTAACTTGTTTGGGAGAGAGAGTGAGCCCTGGCAGTGAGATTCCAACCTAATAGGGTCACAGTGTGTAGGTTTAAAGGGGATGCTATGCAAATGAGCATTTGCTTCCTGTTTGAGCCCAAAGATAAAACGGGAAGCATAGAGTGCATATTAAATTTTGCATTACGGGAATCGGTCGATGGAGCTGCACAGCCACAATAGGAATCTCACTAAAGGCTTGCATGCCTGTGTGCACAAAGAGTGGAATATGTTAAGCCTTTTCTCTTCACCCCTCACCCCTCTCCCTTGCTCACACATGCTCACACATGCGGGAGGAGCAAGCTGCCATGAGGTCATATAAGGACACACAGCACTTCTCATTCCAACCAGAGCATTACATTTGCTTTAACAGGGCAAGAGGGTGGAGGGGACAGATGAGAGAACAGCAACATCACACACCCTGTCATGCCATGGCTTTATCGTAGCTTTCTCTGTCACAGCCCTGCCCTCATCTCACAAACCAAAGTCATTCATGGCCTTTGGGGCTAGGCTGGACAAATGCCTCCTCTGTAGTAACAGTAATCGCAGCTAACGCTAATTGAGCACGCCTATCAGGTGCGTGGCTCTGTGTCCTTTCAGTAGGTGGACACTTGTAACCCTTGAGTGATTCACTGTTCCAGGCTGCACTTACCAATTGCAGAAACCAAGGTTCAGAGAAGTTTAGTGAATTGCCTGCGATCACAGAGCCAATCGATGGGGGAGCCCAGACTCAGGTCCAAGCTTCTTGCTCCAAAGCCCAGTCTTTTAGCTTTTGCGCTACATTTTCTTGGTTACAAAACCTCTGCCCTCAAAATTCTCCCTGCCTCCACCTCCAGCCAGAAATCATTTGCCCTTCTTCCAAATTCTCACAGTGCTTTTTCTTTTATGGGGCTCACTGATTTTAACATCTTATTGTTGTCGTTTATATAAAGTGTTCACTTTTCCTATTTGGGTATGGGGCAGATGTTTCTGATCAGATCGGCCCTGTCTGAGCCACCTGCACCTTGCTAGGAATTTGGGAATGTATAAAACTACCTGTAGAATTTAATTCCGATTTCCTAAAGAAAAGTAAAGACCCAGCTGAGAAAGACCGAATCATGTTTCCCCTAACAATATGTAAATCACCTATCATAGTCCACCTTACACCAACTGTCTCTTCCTTCGTGTCCCCATCCCTTACTGTCCTAGTGTTCTTTAGCGTCACAGTCTGCTCAGAACTATTCTTGTTTATGGTTCAAATTTGCTGATCCTTTTCTGTAGGTCTCATTTGTTTTGTGGCAGAGTTGAAGCTTCCTTGGATTCTTTATGGCAGGCTTCTGAGATGCTTCCCTCTCACATTGCTTCAGATTCAGACTTTAAAGAATCTAGTTGTCATTAGCTTGCTTTGAAGTTCTTGTATTGTATCAATTTATACACCACATGGATTTTAAAACATTCCGTGAGATGACTGCTGCAGCTGTTTACTACACCAAGAATACCCCCATCTCTCTCTCTCTCTCTCTCTCTATTCTGTCTGTGACTCCCTCTTCTCTTTCTGTAAGGCTGCTTCTCTCTAATCTTGTTTCTTGGGCTGTGACAAATGAGAAAAGGTTTAAGTTCATATCCTGATCTAGTTTTTGGCAGAAGAGAGCTGTTTTGAGGATAAACTCAACTCTATCATTCCTCCCACATTCCACCCATAAACATTTTTCTGGATGTATTGCTCAAGGTTTTTCTGTTTTTCTCTTAATCATTTCATAATCACTCAGTCTAAGCTGTATGTATTTTGTTCATACTTAACCATATATATTTGCTAATAAGTGAATCAGTGGGAAAAACAGGAAGGAAAGAAACTAGAGACTCCAGGTTCACTGGGACAAGCAGTGTACCCCTACTCTTCAAGGTACAACCCTAAACAGGCCATCCAGTTATAATACCACCACTGGGCCCCATTCCTGATGAATTCAGTGAATCACAAAGGTGCTTGTCTTAAGTCAGTCTTGATGTTTGTGCTGTTAATGGAGCACAATCTACAGCTGGCCCAGATGTTGCTGACACCAGCCCTGCCTCCCTCCATCAGCATAGCAACGATTCTAGCAAATCTGTAATGTTGTCCATGCACCTTGGTGCAGAGAGTCACATACTGCTCCCTGAAAGGAAAATGATATGGTTCCTCCTGTGTTGTATTTGCTGGAAAAGGCTAGAGACAAAGAAGTTCCCAAAGCCAGGCTGCCTGGGCCCCTTGAGTGATAGCATTCTTGCTCCTGTGACCATGTCCTAAGGGAATTGAATGCCCTGACAGTCCCATGGAGATGAGGTTCTGGAAGAACCCCTCAACCCTGCTGGTCCTGGTGTTCCATTACTGCCATGGCTGAAGACAGAGGTCCAGTCCTGCCACTTGTTGAAATTCAACAAGACTACAGGGAACTGGCACAATAGGGACACTGCCAACTGCCAATGCCACTTCACTGGCACTACCACCAGACCAGGTCTTGCTGGTTCCCCCAGGCTGCAGTGGTTCCTCAAGGGCAAGAGTTCTGTCACAAGGACACCAGTGGCCTGGCTATCTCATTTCACCTACACTGTCTGAGAGCATCATCCTGCTGCCCACCGGCATCTGCCTTGGAACAGATTCTAGAATAAAGCACTTCGTGGACCTAGACTAATACACCCTTGAAAGTCTAGCCCAGGCAGTTCCCCTGGTCCCATCTCCTCCTGCCTTCAGGGGGATTCTTCCTTCAGGCACCTCTGTCCTTTCTTCCATCTAGCCTCTATCAAGGTATGTTAATAAATTTGAGAGGGAAGGGACGGGGATTCAGATCACTTTAATTCAAAAAGATCTCTCTGCTTCCAAGTAATCTAGTGGGTGCGACTAGAGGGACTGGAGAAAGACTCCACTCAGCTCCTCCTAGGCCTGTGGAGCTCCAAATGTTGGCACATGTAAGGGAGGGAGTCCAGCCCCTCAAGTGTCCTACAGGGCTGAGCTCAGATGGTAGGTCGACCCGGATGCACGGCCATGCAAGCCATCATCTGTTTGTCTGTAAGTGAAGGGCGAAATCCTGGTCATTGAGTTCCACAAGTTTCTTCCAAGTATGTTAACTTTTTATTTCTATTCATCTCTTTTAGGAAATTATTTATTCTTGATATAAATTGTTTATAAGTAAATATTTGCAGGAAAAAATATACATATATTTTGAGACAGTCTTGCTCTGTCTCCCAGGCTGGAGAGCAGTGGTGCGATCTCAGCTCACTGCAACCTCCGCCTCCTGGGTTCAAGCGATTCTCCTGCCTCAGCCTCCTGAGTAGCTGGGACCACAGGTATGCACCACCACACCCAGCTAACTTTTGTGTTTTTGGTAGAGACAGGGTTTCATCATGTTGACCAGGCTGGTCTTGAACTCCTGACCTGGAGTGATCTGTTTACCTGGCCTCCCAAATCCTGGATTACAGACATGAGCCACCATGCCCAGCCAGAAAAATATTTTTAAAATTTCCACATACAGTTGGACTATATCCTTGGGTTCCTCATCCATGGATTCAACCAACCATGGATTGAAAAAAATTTATATATACACACACACACACACACACACACACACAGAGGTATATATATGCAAGCTCCGCCTCCCGGGTTCACACCATTCTTCTGCCTCAGCCTCCTGAGTAGCTGGGACTACAGGCGCCTGCCACCACACCGGGCTAATTTTGTTTTTGTATTTTTAGTAGAGACGGGGTTTCACCATGTTAGCCAGGATGGTCTCGATCTCCTGACCTTGTGATCCGCCCGTCTCAGCCTCCCAAAGTGCTGGGATTACAGGCATGAGCCTCCGCGCACAGCTGAAAACCTATTTTTTTAATGGATGGTTGTGTTTGTACTAAACATGTACAGACTTTTTTTCTTGTCATTATTCCCTAAACAATACAGTATCACAACTATTTACATAGCATTCACATTGTATTAAATATACATAATCTAGAGATGATTTAAAGTGTACAGGAGGAAGTGCGTAGGTTATATGCAGATACTGCACTATTTTATATCAGAGACTGGAGCATCTGTGGATTTTGGTATCTGCAGGGGTCCTGGAACCAATCCCTTTTGAATCCCAAGGGATGACTATATATAAAAAATTTTTGATGTATAAAATTTTTTTTTCCAAAGAATGAACAATGTCATAATCTAACACTTAGCCTCTATAGTTAATATAATAAATAGAAACTTAAAGTGCTGCAAGCACTGATTTCCACATGGTAGATTGTGACTCACTGGTGGGGCATAATCATAATTTTTAATGATATAGAAATAGAATGTAGTGGAACAGGACTGGGGATGGTGGCTCACACCTGTAATCCCAGCACTTTGGGAGGCCGAGGAGGGCAGATCTCTTGAGGTCAGTCAGGAGTTCGAGACCAGCTTGGCCAACATGGTGAAACCCCATCTCTACTAAAAATACAAAAATCAGCTGGGCATGGTGGTGGGCACCTGTAATCCCAGCTAATTGGGAGGCTGAGGCAGGAGAATTGCTTGAACCTGGGAGGCAGTGGTTGCAGTGAGCCGAGATCATGCCACTGCACTCCAGCCTGGGTAATAGAGCGAGACTCCATCTCAAAAAGGAAAAAAATATACATATATTTTGAGACGAAGTTTCACTCTGTGGCCTAGGCTGGAGTACAGTGGCGCGATCTCAGCTCACTGCAACCTCCGCCTCCTGGGTTCAAGCGATTCTCCTGCCTCAGCCTCCTGAGTAGCTGGGACCACAGGTATGCACCACCA
>NW_012105908.1:281726-317102 GCF_000951045.1 Mandrillus leucophaeus
AAAAAAAAAAAAAAAAAGAATGTAGTGGAACAAAATAGAATAGAAAGATGAATGCTTTACACCTAGTATGGCTAAGTGTTATTTCATGAAACTTTTCAGTTGTCTGTTTATATAAGTCTGTATTTATGTAAATCCATCTGTGCGCATACACAGGTCACTCATTTACATGTATCTTGTAGGTCCTGGGGCCCTGTGTAGAAAGCAGGTCTCATCGTGGACCACAGTCAAGCAAAGGTTGAAAGCTGCAGGAGGCTCCTCACGCCCCTGCTACGCCATCTCTGTCACTACTTCCTTCAGCCTCTTTTATATTCTGCTTCCCTTTCTCTAACTTCCAGATACATCTTTCTTCCCTTAAAGCCAGTCATGCATTCCAGACTGGTAGTGCCATCTTTGAGCCCTTTGTTTTTTTCATTCTTGCAAGATGACTGAGGGGAAAAACAGAAATAGCGATACACAGACACTAGATAAATGGCATTTTATCATTCCCACTTGAATATCATATTAAAAATAATTCCTGTTGCTATTTCAAGATGTTGCCCAATTTAAAGTGGTATTTCTGCTGTTCAAAATGCATGCCTGTAGCAGTGCATAATGCATGCTAGTGCTTTGGTACATCGCCCTGCCTGAGTGAGTTTTGCAGATAGTTGTTTGGCTACATATTCCTTGAGGCCGGTCAACCAGGAGAGGCCTAAAAATGCTTAGGAATGTCGCAGAATGCCCCCCCACCTTTTTTTTTTTTTTTTTTTTTTTTTTAACTACTGAACTCCTTTTTTGGAGGTGCCAGTGAACAAACCATCAAATGTTTGTAAAATGAGGAGACAGTTAAATTTTCTGCTAAGCACCAGGCACTCAAGAGTGTGACTCCGCTTTTGGCCACTGGTGGCATGCACAAATGAAAGGCTATGAGGCCTTCTCCTAGATGCCAACCCTGCTATCGGTGCCTAGCGCATTTGGAGAACATTACTATCAGATACAGTAATTCATTTCCTTAAGACAGAACTCAGAGTTGAAAGGAGGTCAAATGAAAAGGAATGCAGCAGTGCCAGGTTTCCAGCCCTTTTCTATGTGCTTAAATATTAATAGACACTTGGCCTAAAAGCTTGTGTAGCTTTGTAATCCCTCAGGATAGTGGGAGGGCTTTGGGTTGGATATGCATTCTTAATTCCCCATTGGCTTGTCTTTGGTTACTCAGCGTGTTTCTATGTCCTGAGACAATACTGTGACAAATGAGTGTAGTCTAACAGGCAGAAGCAGGTGAAGATGAATCTCTTACGAACCGTATTTCTTATTAAGTCTTCTGATCTATGTAAAATATAAAAGGAAGATAATACATCTCTAAGACACCTTCCATACCTTTGCTCATGGAATTGAACAGAACTCTATTTAGCTGGGAATTGAAGGAGGTATAGGCTTTGTGTTTTTAATGCATCAAAAGTGTTGTTTATCTGAAAGTAAAGATTGATACGAAAACATGCCCAAAGCAAATTAACGAAAGAGGGGCTTATTTTTCAGGGGGAAGGTGAGGCAGAAGGCTTGGGTTCCGTGCTGTGTATCAGCCAGGTGACCTTAGCCTGGCCACTAGCCTCTCTGAGGCGCAATTTCTGCATCTATAAAGTGTCGTACAAAGCAGCTCTGAGTATACCGTGAGATGCACACATGGAAAGGCTCTGGACCCTGAGCACCACGTCACTGACTTATTATTGTCTCGTTAACAAAGTTATATAACCCATATCATTTAACATGGAAGGCCATCCTGCTCTTTCACTCTCTATCACATGGATCTCTATGATTAATAGCACAGAAAACTGTAAAATTGCATGTTGTACTGTCAGGCCTCTCACTTGCTCATTTGAGACTTCGTAGTGCCTACTGCACAGGAACAGCCTGTAAATTAGCTTTGCTAATCTTAGGCACATATCAGTTATTCACCAGCCAGGCTCCTCTTGTACTTTATCTTATAGAATTCATTGGCAATATTGCACCACGTTTCTAAATCTTAATCTGAAACTGATACATTGATACTAGGTTTCAGTGGCCTTAGATAATTCTGCATGTCAGCCGATTCTGAAAATAATTTTTTTCTTTTTCCCTTACTTATGTGAAACTCTATATGAAGGTTAAGAAATAAACTGCTGGCTGTTATTTGCTACGTTTCAGTATCATTATGAGATCAGACATCTGACATATCAGCCATTTAGCTTTTGAGAGAGAATATAGAAGCAAGAATTTCTGCTTAAATTTATTTTAAACACCATGTTGTTTGTAGTGTTTAATAAAATAGTATAAAATGTGTTCACTGTTCTTTTCAAATACATGTAATTCAAAATTACACATATTGTAGTTATATTCATTGCATAAGGAGAAAATTATATACAGTCTCAATATCTGTTGTTTTCATATGTAAAGCATAATTATGTTAAGTCTGTACCTGTGAGAAAATGTAATATGAACATAAGAAATTCATCCTATTTACATATTTTTTTAATTAAAAAAAAAAGTTAAATCATGGATGCAAGCAAAAGAACCACTTAATGTCTGTCATTAATGGGCCCTCCTGACAGGATAGATAATTGTTCTCGGAGCAGCTCAGATAAATGATTTGATGGTTCCTAGAGAGAATCTAGATAGCTCAGAAAAGGAACAGAGACTGCAGTTATGGTATTAGCAGTATTAATGAGCATGTGTGTGTTATCCTTGGGGTGGTTAACCTTGGGGTGCCCCATGGTTCATGCTCAGCCTTCAGTATCTGCTGAATGACTTCTACTCTGTAGTCTTGAAAATTAAATAGTGGATGATTTCTCATGAGAAAGATAACATTCTTACAAAGATCTCAGAACGGTGCCATTTGACATGCTCTGTGTTTATCAGTGTGTCCGAAGATGGGCTCATGAGTGCTGCCCATCAGTGATACTGCTTCTGATTAGCCTAGGTGGGGGAGAGAGTAAGTGAACTATAGTAAGGGGCTTTCATAGCCTGTGTAATCAGGTGTTAGAGTTAGTGACATTTTAAAAGCCTAAGGTTTATCAAGGATCCAATGAAGAGGCCAGGCACGGTGGCTCACGCCTGTAATCTCAGCACTTTGGGAGGCTGAGGTGGGCAGATCATGAGGTCAGGAGTTCGAGACCAGCTTGGCCAACATGGTGAAACCCCATCTCTACTAAAAATATAAAAATTAGCTGGGCTTGGTGGCGCATGCCTGTAGTCCCATCTACTCAGGAGGCTAAGGCAGGAGAATCGCTTGAGCCCAGGAGGTGGAGGTTGCAGTGAGCTGAGATCGCACCACTTCACTCCAGCCTGGGCGATAGAATGAGACTCCATAAAAAATAATAATAATAATAATAAAATAATAAAAAGGATCCAGTGAAGGAAGTCAGCAGTATCATAAACAGTATCATGCTTGAACAACATGCAACATGGAACATTTTGCCCACTTCTGGAC
Organism: Mandrillus leucophaeus; assembly: GCF_000951045.1. Lineage (NCBI taxonomy): Eukaryota > Metazoa > Chordata > Mammalia > Primates > Cercopithecidae > Mandrillus > Mandrillus leucophaeus. The sequence continues at coordinate 285,166 of NW_012105908.1, forward strand.
ATCTTCAGAATGGCAAATATATTCTAAAAGTGCATCTTCAGTTTCTTGTTAGGATATCACTGAGCAGTTTTCACTCTGCCTTTGGTGAGATTATGTTGTGTTAAATAAAATATTCCGAAACATTCTACTAATTTTCATGAATAACTGGATGTTATTTTTGACAATATTTGTCCAAATCTTTTTACTTCTTCTGAAGAAGATTTTCATGGTAAGAAATATTAATTTGTTCAGTAAATTTTATTCAGCATCTTTTTAAGCTAAGCACTGTGTTAGGGGTGGGGATACTGGTCACAGTGTCTAGAAAAGTGCTTGTTACATAGAAGATTATTGATATTTAGTGAATAATTGCATAAAAGATGGATAAAATACATTCTTGAGGAACTTGACAAACTCATAATCTAATAGCTGGCTCAGGAGATAAGAGAAAAAGACATTTGAATAAAAAAATCACAACGAAGCAGAAGTAAGGGCTAATAGATATCAAAAAGTACTATAAGAGAGAGTAGCAAATGAAAATACCTCCAAAAGATATTAAAGTCAAGTGATAGATTTTATTGGCATTTACATTTACAAAAGTTTGCTTCAAGGGTACTCAAAGTTATAGCAAATTATATTTGCAGGGAAAAAAAATAAAATGAGGTATATTCAGTATGATTTTTTTTCCCAGAAACAACACTAGAATAGGAATTTGCATTTCTATGCAAAGTCTTAATTCCCAGTAGTTTTTCAAATAATGGACAAAAGCACCATGTTGAATCAGCCATTTAGCCACCATAAATTATAGACCTGTTTGTTGTGCAGATTAAGCTTCCTGCTATATCAAATTACATTTAATATGGCGTGGTATTACCCTCAGTTCTCACCTTTATCATCCTTGCCATACTTTACAGCAAGTACTCAAAAGGTCGGATAACTCATGGGGTGGTAGAATTGAGATTAAGTTGTGATAGGCATCTTCGAGGGAGTTTTTGTAAATGCTGGAGTTCCTTGATGGCTTCTTTGAGGAACTCACATAGAATATATTTTATTCTTTGCTTTATGTCTCATTTTGAATTGTTCTGAAGCAGGTCTACACATTAGAAACCTAGTATTGATCTTTCAGTATTTGAAGACAAATCCTTCTGTGGGCAACATCTCATCTATAACAGCAGTTTCACCTTGAATTCTAATAACATTCAGTGTAATTGTATATTTCAGACCAGCATAAAGGACCAGTGTAATTGCATATTTAAGTTTTACTGTTTGTGCCTTATTTGTCACAGCATTGCTCCCTACTGTTAAGTTCTTTGGTTCCAGGTGCCTATATGATTCAGGTGCCTATATGAATCAAACCCAGGCCTGTATGATTAATTTAAACAGGCCTGGGTTTGAGACTGGATGCATGTGTACCAGTTGTGTGACTTTGCACAATTTACCTAACCTCTTTTGAGAAGGAACCCCAATATTCCTACCTGTAAAATGAAAATAACAAGGTTTTTGTGGGGACTAAAAGAACTAATTGATCCTCATGGTATTCATAGTACAGTGTCTTGCACATGTTGTACGCTTAGTGTTAGTGATAGTAGAGCAAGCCCCTGGAGATGCAGTGTGCCGCCTGCACAGCTCACTATGGCTGCGGGGATTAGCTACTGCATTTTTCTTTGGGAAAAAGTGATCTGAGATCCAAGCACTTGATTTATCTAAGGCTTTTAGATTGTGACTTTAAGTTGGAGTTATAAATGATTAGAAACTTGGGAAAACAAATTAGAGATGTGCAGGGGTGGGAGAGATCTCTCTGAACTGGATCAATCAGAGAAACATCCTTAAAGATTTGATATTTGAAGAATGGGCAGGAGAAAGGGTATCCAAGTTAGGGAAAATGTTTTGTGCTTACCCGAGTCAAGGTTTAAATGGAATTCAGTGCTGAGCTTGAAGAAAAGGTGTCTTTGTGTAATTTTGACTGGAAGAAAATCAGAAGGCAACCAACTTCTTAGAATTACATTTTAAGAATGGATTACAATCTTGTTAGGAAGGTTCTTCCCTATCCCCAACCCCTATGACCCTGAGTTCTGAAAGTCTCACTATTCATCAGGCACACGTCTGAAATGACACTGTCCACCAAGTGAGGCCCATAAACCCTAGTCCTTGTCTGTGTCCCCATGGAGGGGCTGAGGAGGCTCCACTCTGTGACTCTGACAGTTCCGGTGAAAAGAATGCCCCTGGCGGAGGAGACAGCAAGACTGTCTGATGGCTCACTGAATAGCCCTGGGAGTAAGAGCTGTTTCCCACCGTGAAAACAGGGACTCCACCCTCAGAAGAAAGCAGCCTTCACAGCTGCTTAACTAAGTAGCCCCGGGGGACTTCTGGGAGCTAAAAACCACAGCAGAACTTTCTCCCCACAGGGCATGGCTCTAAGACAAGAAAAAGAGATAATTTTAGACCACAAACTTTGAGCTTGTGAATAAAAGAAGAATGACGTAAATAAAGAAAAATAAGGTGGAAGTAACTCATAACAAGCAGAAAAATGGTAAGATATAAACCACTGGATCCTGAGATCATAGTTTTAAAAAAAATTGATAGTTTTTTTATTGATACATAATAGATGTACATATTTTGGGAGTATATGTGACAGTTTGATATAAGCGTATAATGTATAAAGATAAGATAAGGGTAATTGGGATATCTTTTATAATTTAACCTTAAATATAACCTTAGATAATTATCTTTTCTTTATGCCAGGGACATTGGAATTGTTTCCCACTAGCTATTTTGAAATGTACAGTAGATTAATGTTAACTATAGTCACCCTATAGTGAGCTATTGAACAGTAGGTGTTATTTCTTCTATCTAACCGTATGTTTGTATGCATTCAGACATAATTTTTTAAAAGTTCCCTAAACACTAATATTACTATTGGAGACTTTAAAGCTTAACCTAGCTATTATTACTTTTTTTTGTCTGGAGTGTAGTGGCATGATCTCAGGTCACTGCAACCTCCGCCTCCCAGGCTTAAGCAATTCTCATGCCTTAGCCTGCCAAGTAGCTGGGATTACAGGTGTGTGCCACCATGCCTGGCTAATTTTTGTATTTCTAGTAGAGATGGAAATGGGGTTTCACCTTGATGGCCAGGCTGGTCTTGAACTCCTGGCCTCAAGTGATCTGCCCGCCTTGGCCTTCCAAAGTACAGGGATTACAGATGTGAGCCACTGCACCCAGCCTCATTACTTTTATTTTATTTGTAATGCTACATGGATTAGGAGCTGTTTAAACTTTGACATCTATTATTACTTTATATTTTGCTTTGAACAGACAGTACATAATGCCCTGCATACTTCTACCATGAGCATATTTCTTCCTTATGGCAGCTGTAATAAATTACCACGAATTTAGTTGCTTACAGCAATGTAAATTTCTATTACAGTTCTGGAGGTTGGAAGTCTAAACTGGGTTCGCACGGTGGTGTTCCTTCTAAACTCTAGGGGAGTCCTTGTCTTTTCCAGCTCCTAGAGGCTACCTGCATTGCTTGGCTCCTGGCCCCATATACTCTGTCCTCTGTTTCCATGGTCACATCTCCTCTGACTCTGACCCTCCTGCCTCCCTCTTTTAAGGCCCCTTGTGCTTACATTTAGGGCCCACATAGATAATCCAGAATAAACTTCCCATCTCAAGGTCCTTAACATCATCTGCAAAGTCCTTTTTGCTGTTAAGGTAACATAGACACAGGTTCCAGAGATTAGGATTTGGACCTCTTAGCGGGGCTACTATTTAGCCTGCTACATTGAGGAATATGTGAGACCAACAACCTAGATGGAAATCGGATGGTGGAGAAAATGGTGAAGGGTTTTCTCCGTCGGAGAAAGTGGATGGAAGGTTATGCATGGTCAGTTTGTCCTTGTACAGAATTCTGTAGTCTAATCCATTTAATATGTAGCAGATGAAAATGTTTTCAAGTATGATGATCAAAAGGAGAGAGTGTCTCCCTTAACACCCTATAAATGTTTTAATACGTGGTCCAGTCCATCTTACTCACTCGGCAGTGTTTGATCCATTACCCAAGGTAACTGAGGGCCCACTACCTACTGGGTGCTCTGTGAACCCCAGGCAAACCACAGTCAAGTCAGCTCATTTCCTCTGGGTATACAGGGTGTCTTTGTCTTATATTTAGCTTATAAACTGGCTGTCAGCTCCATTGCAGAGCAGTAACATGAACTTGTGGTTTAGCACATCACATCCTTTAAAGGACGATAACGTTTTTCTGGCTTCCCCTTGTGGCTCTTGATAACAAGATGGTGTGGAGACCAGCAGGAAGAATGTCCAGGGTAGAGAGAGCTGCCCTGGAGTTGGGGCTGAGATAGCAGATGGCACCCTTTCTGTGAGAAGGCTGTTCTAGGGTTGCTGGGTGACTGATGCATCCTGACAGCGCCTGAAGGGGCTGCTTGTGGAGGGGAGGTTGAAATTCAGAATCCAAAGCAGAGTCCCTGCGCTGAGGCAGATGGAAGAACTCACTGTGGAAGGTTCACGCTGGGGTGTGCAGCCAAGGGCTTACCGGTCGGGGCACCTGCAAAATGTGGAAGCCGGAAGGTTGGGGGTGGCTTCATTGTGCTCAGACAGACCCCATCCACAGTTCCTTGATGCTGCTGGGGACTCACATTCTCCTCACACTGGAAGTGCTTGTGCCAGGGCAGGAACCCTAAGACCTACCTCTCTCCATCCCATCCTACTTCTGCCAGCCACATGGATGGTGGAGAGAGCCCAGCTGCCCATATTCCTCTCTCAGTGGACTGTGAGAAAATCACCCACAAGTTGTGTGCTCTCCAATGCATAAGGGGCTTTTGTTGATGCCTAATTAAAATTAATATTTATTGAATATCTACTAATATGCCAGACACTATTAGCTCTTTACATGAGTTATGCCACTTAATTCTCAGAACTATGCATGGAAAGTGCTCCTAGTGTTTTTTTATTTTTTAATCAAAAAAAAAAAAAAAAATGGGCCCAGGATGATGAAATAACTTGCTCAAGGCCACACAGCTAGTGAGTGGTATAGTTGCCATTAAACCCAGACAACCTGACAGAAGCCCACACTTTGCCTGCCCTGCATCCTGCCAAGAAAAGATGCTGACTCTTTAGTATAGATCTTTAAGAAAATTATAATGATAGTCCAAACACTCATGTGGGCTTTTCATATAATTCACTTAATTCTAAGGAAACCCCTGAGGAAGGTTTGCTTATTATCAATAGAGGGACTAAAGCATGGCAGGGCTTCAGTAACTTGCCCAGAGTTCACATTGATAGTAAGTACCAGAACTGTGATTGGAAGCCAGGCAGCCTGCCTGCGTGATCTTAGAAAATGTGTTGCCATTGAGATACGGCGATAACACCAAAGTTATAGGCTAAAATGATGGAATTTATTAAGATTGTGGAAGGCACTGTAATTGATGCATTACAGACATGAATCTGAGAAAGACACAGTCTCTTTCATTTCCTCAGTGTGTGGAGCCCCAGATAGATGCATACATGCAGCCAGTTATAAACTCAAATGAATTCTGGAACTCAGAAAGCACCATGACGAGAGAAAGGGGGTTCTGGTACCCTAGAAGCTTTCCTTCTAAGGAGGATGATGTCACCCACATTGCAGCCTCTTCCCTTCAAATTTCATTGGTTACCTATGCATACAATAGGTACCTTCCTCTTTGGATGCTTTCTTCTACCACTCTCTTTTCCTTTTTTCCTTTTTTTTTTTGAGATGGAGTCTCACTCTGTCGTCCAGGCTGGAATGCAGTGGCGTGATCTTGGCTCACTGCAGTCTCCGCCTTCCAGGTTCAAGCGATTCTCCTGCCTCAGCCTCCTGAGTAGCTGGGATTACAGGCATGTGCCACCACGCCCAGCTTATTTTTGTATTTCTGGTAGAGATGGGGTTTCACTATGTTGGCCAGGCTGGTCTCGAACTGCTGACCTCAGCTGATCTGCCCACTTCAGCTTCGCAAAGTGCTGGGATTACAGGTGTGAGCCACCAGGCCCGGCCTTCTTCTGCCACTCTCTGCAGCAAATAGAAGTCTGAGGAAATGCAGAATGTGATGTGGGTGCAGGCTTAAACTGTGAATAGGGCAAGTTAGTTGGCACCGAGGAGGGAAGTGACCCAGGCACAGTGACCCATGAATGACAATGCAGGGAGGCAGGCAGGACTATGACAAGGCTGACTGGAGGGGATGGAACAGTGGGGCAGTGATATGAAGGGTGTGAAATAAATCTGTGATGGACAACAGTGGCAAGTTCCTTAGAGGCCTTTAACAAAGGGAGTAAGAAATTAATAATGACAGAGGTGAAAAAATGAATATACCAAAGATTCTCTACAGCCCTGTCTTCAGGGTTTATGTTTTTGTTTAGAAAAGCATCATTCTTAACTCTTTAGTCAATACAGTTATGGTGAGATTTGGTTATATTTTTAATTTATGATGACCAGATGTGATTTGTGCACGAGAAAGGTAGTTCCCACACAAATACATGACAGGAGATGGATTCTTTCCCCACTGCTGCTATAACAAAGAACCACAAACTTAGTGGCTTAAAAGAACACAAATGTATTTTCTTACACTTTTGTAGATCAGAAGTTTAACACAGATTTCACTCAGCTGGGATCAAAGACACATTCCCTTCTGAAGACTCTTGGGGAGAATCCTTTTTCTTGACTCTTCCAACTTCAAGGGGCTGCCCACTTTCCTTGGCTTTTGGCCCCTTCATCCACCTTCAAAGCCAGGCTAAGTCCTTCTGCTGTCATCTCTCTGGTTCTTTCCTCATAGTCATATCTTTTGATATCTGGATTCTGCCAGTCTTTTAGATGATGCTATTCTCTTCCAAAACTGTGTCCCTAGGCTGTGTGTGTTTCAGCTAGGGAGTTAGGAGTGAGGAGGCAGTGATAATGATGACAAGGCAGAGTGGGCAGACATGTAGTCAGGAGTCAGAAGCGCAGGCAGGTGGGAGCAGTTCAGAAAGGAAAGGCACCAAGAGGATGCAGCACCAAGAAGGATGTCCTGATGAGTCTAAACTTTTCGTTAGTAAAAAATGTGCTTTTCAAATAAATGAAGTTTAAATGCTTCTAGACATAAATACGTGATTTTTATTATTCAGAGAAAATAATTCATGATACAAAGAGTAAACAAGCTGAACAGATATTTACTAACGTAGGCATTGCTGATACATTAGCATTGCAAAGATTTTGTTAGAAAAATCTGGATTCTATTTGACTTACAGAAATTATATTTTCTATAAGTATATTTATACGTATGTGTTCTTTAAGTATATTTATACTTCCCACCTCTGCATTACACTCCACATTACAACTCTGGAAGAATATAAAAATTGATCTGTATCAAATAGAAACATGACTCTGGCAGCAAAATAGCTTTCCATTAAAAAATAGAGCAAAGTGGACCAAAAGAAGAGGTAAGGAGATTTTATTACACTTATTTTTGTCCACTTCCTCAGTTTTTCCTGATTTATTTGAAAGTTCTAGTCCCATGGCACTGAATTTATATTTATGGTTAAATAAATATATTCATTAGGCTCAAGTCCATTTAGGGAAAATAATGCTAATCTTGGTTCAAATGACATTTTAAAATCTTAACATTCTGGATTGGTTTAGTAATTTAGAGTGCTGTTGTTTTCAGACTTTGCACGCAAATCTAATTGCCAATTCTTCACTTTTCTCACTTCCTATATACCATTGACGCTTCAATGGGTGCCTTGCCTTCCAGGACAGCATTCTCATCCATTTGCTATTCTTTTTTCATTCCACTCTTGCCTTTCTGCCTTAGCCATATGTTATTCTTATACTTTCTCTATTGAATAACTCTCTTTGGCTCAATGGATATGAGAAACCAAGCAAAACTTCACCTTTGAAGTAAATTATTGGCCTAGTTTATACATTAAGTCACTCCTAAAATTCCATAACTGTTTCTTATTCAGGCACATTGGTGAAATTCTAAATGTCAACGAGCAGTGCCAAAGGCCTGTAGGTATATGCTTTTCAAAATAAAGTATCTCCATTGCCTGCAGTTTTGCATATTCTGGTAAAAGGCATTAACAGTTTCTTTGTTTCTGCCTCAATTATCAAGTGTATCATGGTCAAAAATTGCTGGACAATTACTAGGTTTTGGTTAGTAGTTAAAGAAGGTGAGTCTGCTCAGAATCACAGGAACATAGTATAGACTGAGTTGTGTGTGTTACATGCAGGGGTTAACTCATGTGCCAGTCTCTGGTGACTGGAGCACTGTGCTGAAAATTCTGGGTCTGTGATCAATTAGTAATGTCTGCATGGATGCGGAATTTGGGAGTGGAAATATATATGCCACATATTTTCTATCTTTGCTAAATCTAGGTGAAGTCAACATAACGGCCTTTAAAAAAAAAAAAAAAAAGCAGCATGACTTAGTGGAAGGGAAGAATTTAGGCTCTCAAATCAGATAGCTCTGAATCCAAATTCCAACCACACCTTTATATATCACACTGGGAAAGTTAGTTAACTGTTCTGCAACTTATGAAATGTGTATAATAAAACCGGTGTTACATTGTTGTTGGAACAATTAATCAGAACTATACATGTAAAGAAGAACCTGGGCCCACATAGAGCCTTCGTAAATGATCGTTGTAGTGGTTATTTCCTATTTCATCTTCCCACACTGTTCCTCACCTTTCTTCCAAGACAAAGTCTTCAGGTCATGTGGCTCTAGAGGGAGGAAGGGATATTCTAGCCTAAGCCAAGCACAATATACTCCTTCCAAGCCACAGCCATTGATTTAGAGTGGAGCTTCTGACCCACATCAGACCAAACCCCAGGCCTTCCCTGGAGAATTTCTGAACTGAGGCTAGTGAGAGACATTTTCTCCCTGTTGGCATGGGGTCCCAGATCCATGGGTTCTCCTCCATGTGACAAGGCCTGGCTACATTGTCAAGAAGAAAGTCAGAATGCCACATCTGAAAGTCTAGTTCCAGTGACGATCCACTGGAGACCTGGACTCTTTCCTCCCAAGGTCTGGGAGTTTGGTTGGCTTTTCCTCTATTCATTAATGCACCATCCCTCACCCCCATCCAATATACCCGTTGTCGGCTGTAGATTTCTGATGGCCTTTAACTTTAAACGAGATCCAGACTCAAAACACTTCTGACTAATATAGTTATTATTATGTCTGTTTTTTAAGAAGTTTGATTTCTGTAGATTTATCACCTAATTACTGTATTGCTCCTCTCTTGACATTTTTCCTGTCTTCCTGGTACAAGGAAGCCTCAAAACCCCAAGTGGTTTTCAAAAGCTTTTCTTATAAACATGTCATATTAAGTAACTGAGCTATAAATATTTACTGATGATTACATATTGGGAAGATTTATTGCTTGGAGTGGCCTAAGTAGATAAAAATTTATTTCTTAAAATAGGCATGATGGAGTGGTCTGTTAGAAAAATTTTGTACCATAGAGTACAAAACAGAGCCACAGTCATTATTTTAGAAACTGTTCAAGCAACTTAGTTCTCCACTAAGAAAGCTCTGCTCCACCTGACAAACTGTGCCCAGCATGTGCTGGTGCTGGGGGTCCCTGTGTCCCCAGGATTGCCTCAGCCAAATGCATCAGCCTGTTGGAAACCGGAAGCAGAATGCACGGCACTCTCAGCCCATGGCGTCTTATCCCCATCACCACACCCCTCCCGCTCCAGTGTCTGGCCGTGGCTGGTCTTCCAGAAATGTTTGATTGATCAGAACCACAAATATCAAGAGAACAGCACGTTAAACATTAAACTAATGCATTTTTCCCCTGAATCTCACCCCAACAATTGTCTCTCCCTCACCAGTAACCTCTTCAGGTTTTTTTTCTGTCTAAGCGTGCTTTCCTTCCTATACTCAAAAATGCTGTTCTCAGCTCTCTTAAGAAGCTTCACTTCGCCTTGCTTCTCATTCTGAGATTTTTTGATAATCTGGATAGAAAAATCAGATCCACTGTTTTCAGTTTATTACTTATAAAAAAATGACCCTTGCCCTTGAGAAATTACCTATATTATTTTAGAAATCCACACAGGTGAAATAGTTGGAAAAAATCATCAATTCACACTCTCGTAATTAGGAAAACTGAAAAGGAGGCAGTCACCTAAGAGTCCTTTTTCTTGTCTGTTTTCCTCATTGTGGTGCCAAACAGTTGCTTATTAATTTGCACCCTAACTAAATGCCTACTTGATCCGGACAGCCTTTTATACCAATTCAGCTTCTCCTTGATTTTTAGTCATTCCACCTTGGTTGGTTGTTATTATTTATAATAAATAAATTAAAAGAATAATTTTATTCTTTCTAAAGTCTTCATGAACCAGATTTGAATTGTGTTTTTATAATTACCTCTATGCCCCCAGAGGTACATTAAATACTTAGTTGATATTTGATAACTGAATAGGGAATTACAGGGAAACTAATGTCTTTCAGAATCTGTTAGTCTAATGGGAAACATTGGGCAAACTCAGTTATTTTATAATTTCCCAAAGAACACACAAATTAATTTAATAAGCTTTCACTTTAAAGCTGAACTAGAGTGCATTACTCAGTGTGACTGAAATTTTTGTGCCTCCCAAAACACACAGAGAAATAGAACGTATGGTATGAGCACTGTAGACAAACAGAATATTCTGGGCAGTAATGTGATCTGGTTCATATAAAATTTCGGAATTTCGTGACCTGTAAGAGTGTTTAGTGTGAGTGTTTCATTTTACAAATGAGGAAACTGAAGCACAAGGGGAAATGACCTCCCGCAATCACACACTTAACCAGCAGAGAGCTGTGGATCCTCAAACCCCACATCACCACCTTGTCAAACAACTAGGATGAAATACAGTAAATCGAGCATGAAACATTTTGCAGTTTATCTTCTTGATGCTACAGCACTAGGCCATGGTGCTAAAACACAGTAGAGTCAGAGAGTATGGCTTCGAATTCCAGCACTCTTAATTATCATGGGCCTCAGGCACACCGTCCAGCCTCCCTGAGCCTCAGTGTTCACATCTGTGGAATGAGTGTGACGGCTACCTCCCAAAGTGGATTTCAGTGTCCAGTGAAACCATGTGTGTGAAAATATTTTGTGAATTGTAAAGTTTCATGGAAATGTGAGGTTTCATTATTGTTTTTGTTGGAATTTTCAGTTGCCCCAAGGCCTAAGAACATCGGTTACATGGAGTTTCTGGTAGCATTACACAAATGTCAGTTGAGGACCAGGTATGGTGGCTCACGACTGTAGTTCCAGCTACTAGGGAGGCTGAGGCCAGAGGATTGCTTGAGCCCAGGAGTTCAAGGTTACAGTGAGCTATGATTGCACCACTGCCCTCTAGCATGGGCAGCCGAGCTAAAAAAAAAACAAAAAAAAGAAAAGAAAATGCCAGTTGAGGAAATGCAGGATACACCTGATTTTACTCTATACTTAATAATGAGATTCTAAAATACTGTAAAAGTAGAGGGTGCTTTTAGAGTAAGCTTCCAAAAGATGTGTGTGTGTGTGTGTTTTAGGGCTTTTCATCCAGAGCAATAAAGAGAAACATTGGAAAGTCTTCTGATTCATTTCTTAGCCAGGTGTCAAGTTTTTTATTATTTCCTCTGAGATGAGCTCTATTAACTAACTTTTATTTCTCCATCAAAAACTAAATTATGTTCTCTTTATTCTCCTCCTGCTCAGATTTGGCAGCTCTGCATGACTGTCAGTCACAGCGGTTGGGAATGTTGCTCCCCTCCCTCAGCACAGGAAACGGTGAATAGATGTATTATTGCTGCTTGCAAAGCACTAGATGAGGCACTCGGGAATGTGGCTGCCAGTGGGAAAATTTAAATGGTCGCAATAACAATAACAATAACAACGCGGCCTGCCTGTCTGTCTTCTTGTGTTCTGGGGCAGAAAGGGAGCTACCACCAGCTACTCAACTCAGTGGCTACACAAAATGCAAATTTCCCTGGCTTTGAAAGTGGAGATTGTCCAACATCTAAAGATAATTGTCTAAATAAAAGAAAGAGTAAGAATTTTGGGGTGAAGCAGTGCCTTTTCCAACGTTAAGTTTCAATTGCAAATTTTCACTGAGTTAATCCTGTTTTCCTGCAGCAAAAGGGGAGTAATTTATCATTCAAATCATTGAAACCCAGAGATAATCACCGAACTTTATTTTAGCCAATGGTTTCATGCTTCTTATCAGGAGCAAGTGTTTTCTACAAAGGGTAACAATTAATTGATTTGAATGTTACCTATTTTTTTGTGCATTGAATGCCCTTGATTTCGAATAACATGAGAAAAAGGAGGAAAGAAAGCAAAAGGCAAACAATATTATTGATAAAGCCAGGTTTGAATGTCTATATCACAACATGTGCTCATAAAGTTAGAAGTATTTAAGTGCATGTTTAAGGTGGTTTGGTTATAGAAATAAAAAAGACATGAGCTGTAAACAGTGAAAAGGTATTTTAGAACTTAGGAAAGAGAGATTATATATGTAAAGTATGTACCGTGGGTATTCATGGTGTTGGACTCAATTTCAGTTGCCCGGCTTCTACGCAGACGCCCTCCTCCTTTTAATCTAGTGATGTTGTCCAACTCCTTGGTCACCCTTCTCTTCATACCTTACTAAGACATCTCTGGTAGTAACTAACTCCGTTGACCTCCCTACTGTCCCCAGTTCTCTGGGTACCATACTCCTGATTTCTTCATACTCCACTGGCCGCTTCTTTCCTATCTTCTCTGATAGCTTCTCCTCCCTTGTCCAACCACTAAATGCTGAATGCCTCAAAACACTGGGTCCCAAGACCCCTCCTCTTCATTATGTATGAGGTCATCTCCTCCAATCCCATGTGCTAGTAATACCCAAATCTAATCTCTGGCCCTGGCCTCTCCCCAAAATATTCAACTCAAGTCCTAAATACCTCTGTGTGGACATCTTGGAGACATTGCAGGTTTAACCTGGCCAAAATAAAAGTTGGTTCTCTATCATGTACCTGTTCCTCCCCTAGTTTTCCCATTTCTGTAGATAGCACCAACATCTAACATGCAGACAAAAAAAATCTAAGGCATATTCTTGATATTTTGTTACTTTCACCCTCCGCTTTCAGTCTATCCTTATGAAACCTACCTCCCAAACAGATCCCAATCTATAATCCTTTCCGTTTCCATTATCGACACTCCAGTCCTAATCACTGTTTGCTCTTGCCCTCACCTGTTGTAAGAGCCTCTCAGTTTTGTCTCCCTCCTCCTATTCTTGTCTGCCCTCAGTCACTTCTTCACACAGCAATGATCTTTTAAATGATCTTTTAAAATAATAATAATATTGTATCACATTTTCCTCCCCATTTATAATACCCCTATGACCTCCTATCTCATTTGCAATGAAATCCAGACCCTGCCTGATTTATGAAGCCCCTGTCTAGTTCTGGGCCCTGTCTAGTTCTCCGATATCATTTTGCATCGCTCTTCCCTTTTTACACCCCAGCCAAACTCTGGTTTACTTTTTATTTTTGTAACACACCAAGCATGCTCCTACCATAGAGCCTTTGCATGTGCTGTTTCTGGACCGGATGCTCTTAACCCTAATATGTGCGTGGCTGGATTCTTCTTAACATTCATGTCTCAGCCTCATTCTCTCCTCATAGACGTCTCCCTGACACCCAGCCTATTAGGTTGATGCAAAAGTAATTGCGGGTTTGCCATTACTTTTGCACCAGCCTAATGAAACAGTGACTCTCATGTTACTATGCCTGAATTCTCTGTGATGTGTTTGTTGTGCTATTCAACATTTTCTTAGGTATCTATTAATTTTTCCTTTTTAGTCTGTGTATGCGTGCTCATACATAATCAGATTGTCAGCTTCTGAGAGCGGGGGTCTTGCAGTCTTACTCACCGCAGTAACCGCAGTGCTTGAAACAGTGCACGCAGTAGATGCTCAAAAACATTTTGAACAAATGAATAAACCAATTTAAGCAGCAGGAAAATCTGTTAAATGGGAAGTAAGTGGCATTTTCTCTTTTATTTCATGGTGTGGTCTTGGCTGATTTAGCCAGATTTCTAAGGACTAACCGAGAAAATAAAACTGAAACACATCATTTGGCCGATTCGTTTCAGTGAAACACCCCTTTTTTCTGAATCTGCAATCAAGCCCGCCATGAAGAAGAGACATGATGGCACCGTAAATCTGATAAATTTCTGATGAGATACATGGCGGTTTAATGCAACTTGGTGACCTGACCCTTATGCTCTTACCACTGCTGGGTCCTCATTCATGCGGTGAGACTGTAGCCCAAACTCTAGGTAGGTTCTGACAAAGATGGAAAGCTTGGAATACTAAGAACTGCTCCAGTGATACTCCAGTTCTTTCCCATTCTTTCCTCCTTTTTACTGATGGCAAGCTGAAATGGGAAGTACCGCAGGACAAGGAGTGTGATCCGTGCTCACAGTAGCTGTATTACGGGTTCTCACCTGGCTGGAACTCCTATCTGCATGGGATTATCTGACTCTCAACTAAGATACACTTTCCCTAAGGCAATTTCGGAGGCCAAGCCCAAAATTGACACATTTAGAAATTCAGGAGCAAAGAACTTTCTATTTGTTTGTCAATGAAGCACTATTTATGGCATTTTAATCACATGGCACTCTTAAGACTGTAATTATAGAGGTCTAAGAAGAATATAGAACATTTCTTCTGACTTATCCTTTTGAGATTTAGAATTGAAAATAGTTTGATCTCTTTTTTCAGCCCCCTCAGAGATAAGTTACATGACCTTTAGCCAGTTCTCCATTCTTCCTTTCTCATTTCACAATTGCAAATGCTACTGCGTAGTTTTCCTCTGTTTTGAGCCCCGCCCTTCCTGTTGCTAAGCAGATGAACTGAATTACATAAATTGTCAATTTTTCAGCTGTGACAATGAAAAAGACAGGACAACAGTAGCCAGAAATGAGGACAGCTGCTTCTAGCACTTAGGATTAGATGCTGAAGAGAGAATCAAAAGAGAATAGGTGAAATTAGCATAAGTAAAAAGTTAGACAGTTCTATTACTTCAATACAAACTCTGTTAACATTTGGGTATATTTCCTTCAGAGATTTGTACTCATTATATTAGAGTGGAGTTATTTGGGTTTTTGTTTTTCCTTTATGCCTACTTATAATTTACATGCTCTTATCCTTTGTTTTATAATATTTACAAGTTGCAGTTATTATTTTAATATTTCAGGTTAAGCTGGCTTTTAAATATGGAGGGAGTTGTAAGTTTGTGTGTTTTAAAGGGGCATATTTGCATTTCTGACCCACAAAGACCAACATCACTTGTGATAATTAATTTTCACTCATCTGAATTTTGCAATTTTTTTTTTTAACCAAAACAGGTTTAATAATGGCAGGTATCCACTAAACATCTGGCTCTTATCACGTCACCTGTAGCTTCCCATGGAAATTTTCTGTGAAGCAAACACTGGCTAGTATTACAGAGATTTCCTTTTCAAGTCCTCATGTTTAATTAACTCCGCTTACCTGTGTGGCTTTAATAAGCGTAATGGCAACTCCAGCTCCCCAGAGTGAGGTAAACAGTGTGTATGGGCATAATTAGCAAATCATTTGGTTGTAAGATGTTGTATGATCCACACATTAGGTTTTCTTTAATGAGGCTTTCCTCCCCAGACACATTACTGGTTTCCCAAAATGCTCCTTTGCAAATAGCTATAGAAACAGCAAATAATGAACTGAAAAAGGTGTGCTGCAAGTGGGACACCAGAGGGCGCTAGAGTAACGTTATAATGTGCCTTTGCTTTTCTCTTAGCTTTGCTATTAAGACTAAATAAAGCTTTTTAAAATAATACACTACCTTATCTTGAAGACATTTATTTGAAGTTATACGATGCAGCTTTATGATTTGAGTCAAACATTTATTATTATTTATCATTCCAGTCAGCATCTTCTCAAATGCAGGTCTTTTATTCCCATGCTGAATTTTAGAAAAGAAATTCTAATAATAGTCTCCTCTTAGACTTTTTTTTTTTAAAGAAAACACATTATTATTCTTCCAAGATTGTGACTTTGTCCTCTCCCAAGAGACAGTCACGTGTGTTAAAATGTTTAGTAGTTCTAGTCTGCTAGATAATGGAGGAAATGAATTATTTCTAAACTTAATTTTAGAACCACGGAATTTGGGTGTTTGATCAGTATTTGTCTACTGTTGAATTTAAAATAAAACTTATGAATGTATCAGGATAAAGTGGCAGTGCTGAAAAAATTAGAGTGAAGTGCTGAAAAAAAGAAAGTTTGTGTTTTATTATTAATAAATTGGCATTTATTAATAATAAGCAGCCATTTTAGTGTAGCTAGAAGGTTTATTTTCTAGTGTTAAGCTATCTTAAAAGAAGTATTTTTGTTCAACATAATTTACTGGAAAGTGTGTATAGAATGCCTAACATGTATGTGCCTGAAATTGCTCTTAGTAACCAAAGATTCACATGCTGGGTGTGGTGATCACACCTGTAATCCCATCACTTCAGGGGGTAAGAGGGTTCCTTGAGGCCAGGAATTCAAGAGCAGCCTAAGCACCATAGCAGGACCTTGTCTCCACAAAAATCTTAAAAGCAGCCAGGTGTGGTGGTGTGTGCCTGTAGTCCTAGCTACTTGGGAGGCTAAGACAGAAGGATTGCCTGAGTTCATGTGTTCAAGGCTATCGTGAGCAATGATTGTGCCCCTAGACTCCAGCCTGGGTGACAAAGCAAGACCCTGTCTCAAAACAAAAAATCAAACCCCCAAACCACAAAAAATTTCACATGACAACTTATGTAATCTGAGATATAAATCACACATACCAAACACGCAATTTTGCAAATGTGTATCAGATAAAATACCGTGTGCTTAAAGGATGGGGATGCTACGTGACTGAAGGGTTAGGGGAGGCTGCGGAATGGAAGGAACTAGTTGAGCTTGAAGGATGGGGTAGGATCTAGTTCTGCAGAAAACAAATTATCGCAGAATAACCGTGGCCGGAAAGGGAGAGACGACCAAATGCATGTGCAGCATTTTAGCAAGCGTCTGCTCTTCATCTTTCCCCAGGGAGGCCCCATCTCGCATCGGTAAGGTCATTGTTTTTATGTTACTTCTTTGTCTTTAATGTTGTGGTTTGTATTGGTTTGGGTTTTCCTGTTGTTTTCTTTGGGTTCTTTTACCAGAAAACAAAAACAAAAACAGCCTTTCAGAGGGCAAATCATTCCCCATCCCTGATATGACCGGTGTGTTTTCCAGCCTTTCCCAGCTCTGGTCCAGCCAGATGACAGTGCTGCTGTAGTGTCCAGCGCTGTAGCTGGGCAGCCTCAGGGAGAGCAATGGTTCAAGTCCTCAACCTTTCCCCAGCGCTGCATCCAGGTGGATGCCACAGATCTTTCGATGCTGTGCCCTGTACACTGGGAAAGTGGCTATTTCCCTCTAGGGACCGAGGTTCTCAAGGTAGAATCATGGCCTGATTCCACTTTGTTGTCCTAATGCTCAAGGCACATTAGAAAGTCAGTAAATATTTCTTTTTTTAATGTAATTATCTATTTATTAGTCCAAGATCAGTGTAAATGTAATATAGAAGATTATAAAATACATATAAGAAAAATAATTTTTGAAAGACATTGTAATCCTATAACAGTTTATTGGTATTACCTTAGTGCCTATCCTTCCAAACACTTTCTGTCCATCTCTATATATAATCTGTTTTGGTATGTGTCTACCTATCTAGGTATTTTTAAACTTAGACTATACACACTGTTTTATAGACAGTGTTTTATCATTTAATAATCTCCACATTTCCATGTTAGTAAGTATTGCTCTGAAATGATTATTCCCATCAACAAACTTGCTGTGTAAAAATCCCCCTGGGGAATGCTTGCTAAAATGCAGATTCCTAGGGCCCAGTCTAGATCTGCAGGTTCAGAATCTCCAGGGTTATGGCTCTGGAATATGTATTTTCACAAGCATCTGAATGCTCATATTCCAGTCACTGATCTACACCGTCATTTTGAGGAGCCAGAATAGATTTCCACTGTCTAGACAGATACATTGCATTTAACCAATCCCTCTAGTTCAGTCTTTTCATTATCATGAGGCAGGTCATAAAGATCATTAAGTGATGAGCATCGTAAGTTAAGATGATGAACATGCTAAGTCTCTATAAATGTCAACACAGATTTATTTAGGGTTAATATAGGAAGTTAAAAATCTATGCCCAGTCTTGACAGATGGGGCTTTTTGGTTTTAAGGTGGTTATCCCAAAACCACAAAGCAAAATCATAAAATGAACAGAACTGCAGGGGTGTGTCTTTCTTCCTTCCCTCCTTCCCTCCTCCCTTTCTTTTTTTTTTTTTCTTGATTTTGGTTGTGGGCCATGAGAACATAAATCTAGGTGTGAGTAGCCAGATGACTCAGGTCCCCAGATTTGGTGCTCCCTCCTGTGTTTATATGGACACAGTGACTAGTTTTGCTTCTGAATCCTTTTGCTGACAGATTCTTTCTTAATACTGCTGATTTAGTTATAATGTGAAACAACCCTGCCCAGCCCACGTTATTTCATCTCAATACGCATTAGCATGGCTGCTACAATTCTTAAGTTCTGGACTGCCTCGGGGAAAAAGTCTGCCCATAATTGTTTCATATCTATTTTTTTCCTTTCAATTACATTTTGTAGCTCCCCCAATTTCATGATGTAATGTTAGTGGAATTAAACTTGATCAGCCTAAAATTAAGTAATTAATTACATGAAGCTTCAATAATAGTTACAAATTGCTCCCTACCTATCTGGGTGACACCCGGTGGCAGTGAATTTCACAGTGCTATGAGGGACAGATGGCGAAGCTCCATTTGGCCTGTCATTTAAAGTATTTAGGTAATTAGGTTAAAAAATGTTTTCAAAGATCTCAGATGGGCCACATATGTCCAATAGGCTATATATGAATGCCTGGACACCACTTAAGACATAATATTACTGGATTCTGTTTGGACACAATAGATAACGTTTAAACATCCATTTATTTCTGTCTGTTGAGATCTTGCTTAGTAAGTGCCAGGTACTGTGCTAGGCACCAGAGAATCTGTGGTGAATAAGAGAGACATAGTCCCTGACTTCATGGAATTTACAGTCTAAGGGATCAAAGAAAAAAAAAAAAACCAGACAGTTCCCATAAGTACAGTAAGAGAATACGTAGGAAAAACAATTACCCAGGCTCATAGTGCTAGGAAAGGCTTCTCCTGTGAGTGATGTCCAAAAAGAAACCTAAAGGACAAATAGAAACAGGCCAAGAGAGGGCAGAAGATGTCTAGGGCAAAAGGAACAGCGTCTGGGAAAGTCCACGAGCCACCACCATGCCACATTCAAGGTACTGTAAGAAGCTGGCTGAGACTCAGCATGGAGCTGGCCCAGAACTGAAGCTGGGTGGGCATGCCAGGCCAGGATACCAGGTTCTTGGAAGCCCTGGCAAGGAGTTTGTTATAAGGACAAAGTGTGGTGCCCCTGAAAGTTTTTTAAGGAGAAGGGTGTTATATTTATGTTTTTAAAAGATCACTTTTGTCAGAGTAGGAGGAATGGGCTGAAAAGTGGCAAGAGGAGAGAAAGGAGATCAGACGGACTGTCCTGCAATAATCCAGCTGAGAGATGCTACTGACCCATTAGAGAAAGGATTCCTTAATTTTTTTACATTCATCAGGTATAACTATTTAGCTTATTATATTACACAGCTCATAACATTGCACGTGGCTCATACTATCTCTGCCGGAAGCCAGGCGCTTCTCTATGCAGTCTCTGTGTTTTTGGAGCTTACATTTGAGTGAAGAGAGATAGAAAGTAAACACATTTTTTAAATTAATACAATAGCATTTTTCACAATAGCCGACAGGTGGAAACAACGCAAATGTCCATAACGAGGTAAACAAAATGTGGCATACGTACAATAGAATGGAATATTATTCAGCCTTAAGAGGAAGGAAGTTCCAGCATATGCTACAACATGGATGCACCCTGAGGACATGATGGTGGTGATGTTTACACGATATGAATGTACTTAATGCCACCGAATAGTACATTTAATAATGATTAAAATGGTAAATTTTATGTTATCTTTCTTCTCCCACAATTTAAAAAATGTCCTCCTTCCCCACAGCCAAACATTCTGTGAAGCTGTGGGGCAATGAAATGCAGAAAGAGCAGTCCCAAACTATGTTTCAGGTAGATTTTTTTTTTCCCTAGGAAAAAAAATTAACATGGATTGTGGTAATTTATATGAAGAAATAAACCAGAGGATGCAATGGAGAGCAATTTGGAGGGGCAGGTGTGGGCTGGGCACTTTCTTTAGGTGGAGTGGTAAGAGAAGCCCTCTCTGAAACAGTGGCATTTCAGCTGAAACCTGAAAGGAAGGCAGCATGCACAGATCTGGTAAAGGAATATTTTGGGCAGAAAGAACAGCAGGGACCCAGGCCCTAAGGTTGTGATGAGTTTGGCAGAGAAAAGGGCTAAAGGGTAGTGAATAAGAAGCTAATGGGAGAAAATGAAGTGAGAGAATAAGGTGGGAAAGAGGTTCTAAAGGCCTAATAGGTCACAGAAAGCAGGTGGGTTTTGTTCTCATTGCAGTGGGAGGCACTGGAAGTTTTTAAGCATATCAGTGATAAGGTCAGATGTTTTTAAACAAAAAGATGACCCTGCTGGGAGGCCATAGGCGGAGGTGGAGGTGGGAGGCCTTGGAGGCTGTCAGAGTGAGAGATGAAGGGGAGATACAGAAAAGAGAAGGCATTTAAGAGCTACTTAGAGGGCAGATTCCGTAGGACTCAGTGTTGATTGACTGTTGAAAGTAAAATACATGATTCCCCTGTGTCTAGCCTGGGCTTCTGGATGAACACCGGTGCCACCCTGGTGGTCTCGTTGGTAGAATCCTGTGATCACACTGTTGAGGCCTGGTTCAGTTTCTTATGAGAAAAGCAGTGTTTGGAAGGAAATGTGTAGTAACAGGTTAGAGCATTGGACTCTGGGTCAGAGAAGCCTGGGTTTGAGTGAGCACCACTTCCTAACTTTGGAAAAGATATTTCATCTCTTTTATTTTCTAGTCTCTGAAGTGAAGCTAATAATATGAACTCTGGGTGTAATGGGATCCCTAAAAATGATTGATGCCCTTTCCCCCTGTGAGCCCCCCTCACCAGCTTCACCAGAGGAAAACCATGAGCTCAAAAGCAAGCAATACAAAATCTTGCCTGAAGGATCAGTCAGGCAGATCTCTGAAGATACCCTGATGCATGCACTTGTGTAAAGAAGCTGAAAAAGAAAGTATTGACTTGCCGCTTGCAGCTAAGCACTAGGGAAGCTGTGCCTCTAAACTGCTAGACACAATCAACCACGAACATCTGAAGCCTTCTGGCAACAACAAAAAACAGTGTTAAGCAATGGGGGAAAATAGAGATCTCATTCTCAATAATAACAAAAGCTAAACGGTATCTAGGAATAAACCTAAAGGATATTCAAGTCCTTATGGAGAAAAGCATAAAATAGTACTGAAGAACATAAACTAAGATGCAAATAAAAAGAGAGATATACCACTCTTAGAAAAATTCGATAGCAAAGTCAGTTTTTACCAAATTGATTTTAAAACTCAATAAAATTCCAATCAAACTCCAAGTAGGTTTTGTGTGAGTGTGTGAGGGTGTGGAATTTTACAAGCTGATCCTAAAATTCATATGGAAAGCAGCAAAAAGAAATACCTAAAACGTGTGTGAAGACCTGTCTGGAGAAGCTTACTCTATATCAAAACATATTTTAAAGCCATAATAATTTAGTCAGAGTAGTGTTGGTACAGAGATAGAAACATAGACCAAACAAAATAGAAAGCACAGAATGTATTCATGCATATACAGAAACCTGATATATGGTACTTGATACTGACATTGCAGGTCAAGTAGGGGAAGTGATTGATAATCAGTAATGGTACTGGGATATTTGTTTTTCTGTATGAAAAAATATGTATGTGTGTGTATGTGTATTTTTTAACCTCATACCACCTACAAAAATACATTCCACATGGCTTAAAAAACTAAATGGTGTTGATAAAAAAAAAAAGCCAAACTCTGTAAAATATTTAAAGAGGTTTATTCTGAGCTAATATGAGTGACCATGGCCCAGGGAACAGTTTCAGGAGGTCCTGAGAAAGTGAGCCCGAAGTGGTCGGGTTAGTTTGGTTTTGTACATTTTAGGGAAACTGAAGTTACAGGCAAAGACATAAATCAATACATGTAAGGTATATGTTGGTTCGGCCCAGAAAGTTGGGGTGGGTACAGGTCACAGGTGAATTCAAAGATTTTCTGATTGGCTATTGGTTGAAAATGTTAAGGGCTGAGGTAAAGGCATAAAGTCTGTAGAAAGAAATGCTGGAATTAAGAGGGGTTGTGGAAGCCAGGGTTCTTACTGTGTAGATGAAGCCTCCAGGTAGCAGGCTCCAGGGAGAATAGATGGTAAATGTCTTTTTTTCAGACTTTAACAGGCGTCAGACTCTTGGTTAATCTCTTCTAGATCCATGGAAGGCATAGCTACATTAATGGAAATTCTCTACAGATGCAAAATTTCCCCAAAAAAGGATGGCTTTGCAGGACCATTTTAAATTATAGCAAAGGCATAGGTTTTGTGGTAAAATATTTTTATTTCCTTGAGGGTCTGCTATCTGTCATGGGATGCTATACTAAAGTCAGGTTGGAATTTGGTGTCTTATTGCCAAAGAGTCTATTTTGTCAGTCTTATGAACTCTATTTTAATGTTAGTGCTGGTCATTTGTGTCTAAACTCCAAAGGAAGGAGGGTATAAGAAGGCATGTCCTGGCCCCCTTCCCATCAGGGCTAGGAATTCAGTTGTTTAGGTTTCTCTTGCCCCAGAGGGGGTCTGTTAAGTCAGGGGGCTTTGGATTTTATTTTTGGTTTACAGTGGGAACAACAAAAGCATAAGAAAAATATCTTTAAAATCTCATGGGAGGATTTATCAGGATACAGAAAGCACAATCACAATTGACAAGTCTGACTACATAAAATTAAGAGTGTCTGTTCAAAATGAAAAGTTAAGCAGCATAATGGGAGAAGATATTTGCATTGTGTGTAACTGATAAATAATTAGGATCCAGAATATATTTTAAAACCATAAATCAATAAGATATAGAAACAGCCTAATACAAAATTAGGCAAAGAAAATGAGTGTAAAATACACAGAAAAAAATGTAATTGGGTATGAAAAGAAGCATAGCCTCCTCAGGTATAAAGATGTAAGGTGTAGACCTTACAGATACTTGTGCGATTGCGCAAAAACTCTGTGACGTTAGTAGGAGGTCCAAGACTCATGATATTTAGGAGTTCACAGGGTAACAGTGTGATTTGGGGCTAGATGCCAAGTCAGTGCCTAATTATTTCAACTTTGCCAAAGCTTAGAAGGCCAACAATCAGAATAATAATGAAATTCAAGTCTCAAGCCAAATCATACAGGGTTTTCAGGAAAGCAGAATTTAGATGAAGACTTGGTGAGATGGGGACAGGGCGCAAGGCTATAGGCATGAACAACCCAGGAGCATCACAGTTGGTGGACAGGAAGAGTCACAGGAAGCTGACTAATACTAATGTCTGTTAGTATTGGGCAAGTGAAGGCTAGAGCCCAAGGTGAGCTGCGTCCCGTGGGGAAGGCAGTGACTCTAAAACGATTTGGTACAAACCTCTGGACAGCTGGACACCTCTATCCCTGCTGCAGACCTTTCTCAGTTCTAAAGACTCAGCAGTGTCCCTTGAGCAAGACTAACTCCTCCAAGTGGGAATTGAGGTCCTTATCCGGTTAGTGTGGGAATTTTCAGGTAACGCCATTCGCTTATTCAACACATAATGATTGAGCACCTAGCATGTACCGGACACTGTTCTAGGTACTTGGGATACATCAATGAACAAAATAGACAAAGTTCCCTGCCTTCCTGGAGCTTACATTCTAGTGGGAAGGTGGACATTACAAATAATCAAAATAAATAAGTACGTTTATTTATGCCAGGCCCCACCCCAGACTTAAAGAATTTGCATTTTTAACAAGTTCCTCTACTGATTTTTATGTACATAAAAGTTTGAGAAGCACCATGAGTGTAGGAATCATTGACTTTCTACCAAATCAATGCCTAACCTGTTCTTAGGTGGTGGTAGGAAGGGTGCTGGTAAGCAGATATTGTAGGCAACATTTACCATGTCATTCTGAATTTAGGACTACTTTCTTTCTCTAAATATGCCTATTTCTTATACTGAGCAACTAGTAGCTATAATTAAGCCAACTTTAATGGCAGCCAGTGGTTTCGTACACAACTTACTATTTTGGAGTAATTTATTTTCGTTCTGGTATATCTGGTTATACAAAAAAATATTGAATTCTTTGCTAAATAAAGACATACTATTCATAAAGAGGTAGACAGATAGTGAGAACAGAAGGTGAGCAGTTGGAATGGCCTAAAGTCCTTGCTGACCTCCACACTTTAGCTTCCAACATTACCGCTTCCAGAACGCTCTGTTCATGCTTCTCTGCCAATATAAATCCTGTCCATTCTTTGACATGCAGATCGTAGTTAGTCTTTTCCATTAATATTTTCCTGCCCATCCCAAAATGAAGTAATCATTTTTTGCTTGCAACCCATAAAGCACCTACTGTTTCTGATTCCTCTTAAAACTGATGCTAGCCCTTCCACACTTTGAACTGTCATTCACATCTTGTGAAGTGTCACTGAAATCTTGGTTCATTATTTATATTCTCATACTCTTATACTGTATCTTCCAGTATAGACTTTAGATTCCTAAGGACAGGAACTATGTCTTAGTAGCTTCATGCACTTTCCTCAACACATCACCTTGTACAAAATAGTCATTTGATAAACACTTGTTGATTTTAGTGTCTGTTTGTTCTATGGGTGAACATTTTTCTTTTGAAAGGTCAAGAATCTAGCCTGTAAATTGTAAAATATGGGGCTGACATCACACAGGCATTTCCATTTGCTATTGGAGCAGAGCTTTAATATTTTAAGGTTGGAGTAGAATCGCATTAAGATTGGAATGACATTTCTCAGGTTGGTAAGTAGAAAGAAGTCTTCAAATATATGCTGGTTTGTTCCTAGTGTGTGAAATGATAGGAGCTGAATTACAGTTTGAAAAATAAGGTAAGTGTTCTATACCATTAGAAAACAAGCAGAAAAGAAATTTAGACTTTAAAGTGAATGCCATTTATTTTTAGTAGGATGTCCCTTGTATAATGTCAGCACCAAATATTTGAAAGAAGGCTGTAACCTAAGTCTAAACAACATTGTTGCAAAAGCAGAGAAAATGTGAAAAGTATACAGAGATTTTTTTTTCCTATACCATAGTGGAAAAGCAATTCTATACTGAAAATAACACAGTTTCAAAAGAAGTGGTACAGATCAGTACACTAAAATGTTTTAGCAGTTTATGCCTAACTATACATTTTACTGAAGAAGAGGAGACTAGCAGGTACTAAGAAATAACTGAGAGAGAAGCTAGAGTTAAGATAAAAGGTTACATTCCTTATGCATTCTTTTTTCTCCAAAAGATGCACATTCTTACTGTATTCTTTTTCCTCTTTCCAAATACCTCCCCTTTATATTGATGGAAGGAAAAAATGAGCTATCATATTCTTCAGTGTATTTTTAATAGCTTAACACATAATTCTGTGCTACACTGGGCCAACTGGAATATTGCTACACACTGATCTGCCAAACTTCTCAGTAGGATGAGCTGCAGTTGTCTACAGAATTGAAATTTTGGAAGATGGAAAAAGCAAAAAACAATTCTAAACACTAGAAGCTTATTTTGGAAAACATACAAGCTCCTTCTCTTCCATAACTTTTTTAGGGTTTTCACATTAACTGTAATGTTTCATAATCTAAAAATGTATCTCCTGCACATCTAACCCAGAGTAGACAGCCACTAGTGTTTTTAAGAACTTGAATTGTAGGAGGCAAGCACCCACACTCAGATTTTCAGAAATCTGGTTGCCTCTCCTTCCCAAATTCAGGCATATCACAGGATAGAGAATAGACTTGGGGAAAATAATGGCAAGTGTCCAAAAAGCATCCTGCCACACCCAAACCAATCTTTGTGGTCATACGTTTCCTCCTCGGGATGAATTTGTTCTTCCTTTCATTTCTCTATTAGGTTCTTCAAACTGTAGTTATATTTACTGCCATATAAATACCGGGCAAGCGGTGAAAAAGATGACTCTTGGTACCTTTTGTGAGAGCTGTTTACTGTGAACTTCACATGAGTAGAAAGGTAATGACCATATTAAAGATGGTTTAATATGGTGAGCATAAACCCTTATCTATGTAAACCAAATTTTAAAAAACTCTTTAAGTTACTGAGTATTTCACTTAGGCAGCATGACCTGTCTTTGAACTATCAAATTCATGCCTTACATATTATTTGATGGAGTTTTGCAAAAACTGAACTGAATTTAGGGAAGATTGTCATGAAACCACAAGATATTTAAGTCACTTGTGATATGACAGAAGGTTTTTTAAAAAATAAACCTACAGAGATTCCACAGTCTGCTTAGAAGAGACAGCAGACTTATTGAAAGAAGGAAGAATGAATTTAGAATACTTTCAGGGTTAATTTCTTTCTGTTTTAAATTATTTTTAATACTAATATTTTCGTTGTACTCCCATCCCCTTGGAATTTAAAGAATCAAACAGTCTTACTTTCTTAACAGTGTGGGCTGATGCTAACTGGGTACTCTGAGTCGCAGCCATTTAAGTGAAAGAACATCTTTCCTCTGAACATACATAAGGTAGTAAAATAGGATGAAGAAAATAAGACTAGGAGACATCATTAGAAAGACCAAACAGCAAGAGGAGGTTTCTCTCCACTACCGTTGTTAAATGTAGGAGCCAAAGAAGGGAATTTTATTTCAATCAGCTGACATATGTTTTTGGTTTAGGCTCTGGCATTATTACAAGCCAGCTCACATTGATGTCTTCATTCAGTAAACTGAGTACGTTTTAGGCCGAGCACTGTGCTGTCCCACAGTAGACAAGATAGGCACAGCTCCCACCCTCAGGCAGCTAAGAGTTCAGTGGAATGTTCTTTTGAATACCCTCTAGTTCAGAGAGGACAGTACCCCAATGCCCAGTGAGTCTACATAGTATTTTACTTTTTAAGATGCTTTTGTGTTTGTTTTTGTTTGTTTGTTTTTGAGACAGGGTCTCACTGCCATCGCCCAGGCTGGAGTACAGTGGCACGATCACGGTCACTACAGCCTCAACTTCCAGAAGTCAAGTGATCCTCCCACCTCAGCCTCCCAAGTAGCTGGGACCACAGGCACATCACCACACCCAGCTAATCTTTTTGTACTTTTTGTAGAAACGGGTGTCTCCCCTTGTTGCCCAGGCTGGTTTCGAACTCCTGAGCTCCAGTGATCCGCCCACCTCAGCCTCCCAAAGTGCCAGAATTACAGGCGTGAGCCACCGTGCCTGACCTTTTTTGGGTTTTTGAAAATCATTTCCATGAAAAATCTCTCTTGAATTCCATGCTAACATTGCCTTTAAGTTTCCCCTAATTTATTTGCTGCTCTTTCTCTTTCCTTTTGTTTTTTTTTTTTTTTTATGGTTTATTTATTTATTTATTTTTGAGACAGAGTCTTGCTCTGTTGCCCAGGCTGGAGTGCAGTAGTGTGGTCTCTGCTCACTGCAACCTCTGCTTTGGGTTCAAGTGATTCTCCTGCCTTAGCCTCCCAAATAGCTTGGATTACAGGTACCCACCACTACCCCCAGCGAATTTTTATATTTTTAGTAGAGACACGGTTTCACCATATTGGCCAGGATGGTCTCGAACTCCTGACCTCAAGTGATCCACCTGCCTCGGCTTCCCAAAGTGCTGGGGCTACGGGCGTGAACCACCATGCCTGGCCTCCTTTTAATTTAAATGTTGCTGTTTACTGGGTTTACCCTCACTTCGTTTCCTATGCTAAATGCCCTGTTTTGGGGCAATCCTATTTTATTTGTTTTCAGCTATCATCTATATACCATATGCTGATGATTCCTGCATAATCTCCAGTGCTCTTTCTCTCCTGAACTCCAAACTCTAAGTGGTTCCTGAATATTTCCACATCCCGCCTCTCAGGCATCTCCAAGTCAACATAGTTTAAACTGAACTCATCTGTATTTTCCAAACTTTTTCCTCCTCCTGTCTGACTTAATAGCATCATTCATCTCTCAAGCCAGAAATCCCAGAAATCCTGGGGTCATCTTTGACCTCTTCCATTCTCATAGCATGACTTCTCCCCCAAGGACCCCCCAGGCCTGTCGTTTAGTTTTGTATCCCGATTATAAAGTCTCTCTCTCTGTCTCTCTCTCTTTTTTTTTTTTTTTTTTTTTGAGACGGAGTCTCGCACTGTGGCCCAGGCTGGAGTGCAGTGGCGCGATCTCGGCTGACTGCAAGCTCCGCCTCCCGGGTTCCCGCCATTCTCCTGCCTCAGCCTCTTTTTTTTTTTTTTTAATCTGTTTAGTTCTCTACATCTATATTGTCCTTGTCCCTATCTCAGGTCATCCTAAACTATACATTGCCTTGTAACTGGTCTCCTTGCGTCCCGCCTCTCTCTAATGCCTCCCTGCTGCTCTGTGCTGTGATGGAAAAACACAGGTATGGAATGGAGAAGGCCTGAAGTAGAGGCTTGCAACAGCATTGTTTTAAGAATGCAATATGTAGCACAAAGCCTAACCCATAAGTAGTTTATCTGACTGCTACCACTTATTTACCCATGTTTCCATTAAAATTATCTTTCTCAAATAGTGATAATGATTTCATTCTATTTTCGTAAATTCCCCAATACCATTTGTTTTATACACTTAATACATATAGCATGTGTGTGCACATACATTCGCTTCTTTTTACTAAAAAACAGGATTATGTAAAATATAATTTATAAACTATTTTTCATTTAAAAGGTATTTATTGAGGCCCTACTTAGAGCTGGGATCCCTGAGAAATCTAAGTAGCCACTGCTGTCTGCCCTGCCTCACACCCACCTTGGATAATCTTTGCTGTCAGTCTGTGAACGCTGCTCCTTCATGTCTCAAGCACAGCAAAGAACATCTCCATGTTTTTGCCTCACTTTTCCTGATACCTCACAAGCTCATTTTGCTCAAACACAATCACATCCCAGAAGCAACTCCCAACCGGTGGAGATGGGAGCTGGAATATGAAGTGGGTAAATGGAACGTCCCAGCCCCCAATCCTGCATTAGGACAGTTTGCAGGCTTGTTTACACAGTTCCTCATGAGGACCACAGCAGGAGTGAGCTCCAGCACCCACAGACTAAACTGCACAGTCATCTTTTATTGATTTTTCCCCTATCCCTGTCTCATCCCTACTCCCTCACTCCCATATCTTTGGATCACCTCCCAAATAAACCACCTGCACCCAAGTTCTTCTAAAGCCCCGCTTCAGAAGACCCCAAACTGGGACATCATCAAATAGTTAAGGGCATAACTATTTTAAGTTGTGATGAGTGAGAAAAGCTGTAAGTACGAGATACTATGAGAGAATGTCATCAGGCAAAGGTTTTGGAAAAGAAGACCTAACAGATGACTATGGGTTGGTCAAGAGAAAGGGGAAGGGAGTCTGTGAACATCTTAAGATATCAATAAATATGAATCTATATCTTTAGTAATTCAATCAGTGAAAAATCTCTTACTTGCATTCCTTTGATCATTATTAAGGCTGAACATTTTTCGTATGTTTACAGGTTATTATTAATTCATCTCTTGAATGATGGTAAATTACTTGTTCATGACCTTAGCTTATTTTTCTGTTGGCGTTTATTTATTAATTAAATCTCTATGTATTGAGCATCTACAATTTTCCAGAACAATACTAGCAGCTATGTTGTTGGCCTTTATAATTTAAGAATATGAACCTGCTATACATCATATATGTTGCGAATATGTTTCTTATTTTGTTGTTTGTCTTTTAACATTGTTGATGGTGTTTTTTATTGTCAGACTTTTTTTTTATGTACATGGTCAAATCTACCAATCTTTTCTTTATGGTTCCTGTCTTCATAGCCATACTTTGAAAATCTTTCTGTACCCCCAAAATGGACTTTTCTTATGAACTTGGGATTTTAGCTTTATCTATTCTGAATTCTTAGTAATATCTGTTTCTGCACTTTCTATTCTATTAACCTTTCTGATTATTTATGTTGCCATATTGTCTTAATTATTATGCTATTAAAACATATTTTCATGCCTAGGAGTGTAAGTCACTGTTATTTTACAAATATGTATGTGTGCGTATGTATATATTTTACATATATGTGTAGTTTTGTAACTTTGATGTTTGATATAATTATAAACTTACAGACAACTTGCCAGAATGTTACAAGGAACTTTCCTATACCCTTTTCCCATATTCACCAATTATTTACCTTTTACCCTGTTGCTTTATCATTCACGCTGTCTCTTTCTCATCCTCCTTCCCTTACTGTTTCTCTGTCTGCACACAGACATATGCATGCTCACACACAGTCTCCACACTTTTTTTTTTTAGCTATTTGAGTCAGTTGAAGATACAGCTGCAGTACAGATGCTCTAAATATTAGTACTTCAATGTGCATTTCGTAAGGTCAAGGATATTCTGTTTCTGCAACACATTTTCCAAATTCGAAAAAAGTTTAGAAAATTTAACATCTGATCACAGTCCATATTCAAAATTGTGTCAGTTGCCCCAGTAACGTCCTGTATAGGTATTTATACCACCACCACATTCTTTTCAATCCCCCAAGTCCAGGATCCAATCCAAGATCACACATTTCATTTAGTCGTGTTGTCTCATTAGTCTCGTTTATTATGGAACAGGAGGTCCTCATTATCTGTCTTTCTTGACCTTGGCATTTTGAAAGAGTACAGGCCAGTTCTGGAATGTTCCTCGTTTGGGATTTGTCTGATGTTTTCTTGTGATTAAATTCAACTTTGGCATTTTGGCAGGAATATCATAATAACGATGCTGTGTCCTTATTAGATCATATCAAACAGAATGTTGGTTTGTGCCAGTGCTGGTGATGTTAACTTTGATCCCTTGATTAGATTAATGCCATGTAGATGTCTCTAATTGTTTTAGAATTATTGTGTCAACCTCCCAGAAAAATCCTATTGGAATTTTTATTGGCAGTCCACCTGATTTATATATTAACTTGGAGAGAATAGATGTTTTCTCTATTTTTAAAGTCTGCTTTTCTGTCTCTCAGCAACATCTTTTAGTATTTTTTCTTTTTATAGGTCCCACAGATTTCTTGTTCTATGTCAGGTTTTTAATATTTCTCATTTTTGTTATAGTTGAAACAGAATTTCTTTTTCCTTTTTTTTTTTTTTGGCTGCTAGTTAGGAGAGCAGTTGATCTTTCTTTGTATACCCACCTTGTCTGTCTTTGTTAGGTTTTATAGCTTTTTATGATTCTCTTATATTTTCTAGGTAAATAATCTTATTACCTACATACAATAATGTGTGTCCCCTGCATTTGAATTCTATTTACACTGGATTTACTAATATTTTATTTAGGATTTCTGCATCTGTGCTTCTAAGTAGTATCAGACTATAGGTTTATGCTTTGATTGTTTTTAGCACTGTGTTCTTCTGCTTTTTGTACAAGGATATGTGAATTTTAGTAAGTGAGTTGGGAATTTTTCCATCTTTTTCTATCCTCCAAAATAACTTGAGTAATATAGAAGTATTTGTTTCTTAACATTGCTTATAAAATAACTTGGCAGTAGTGGCTTTGAGGAAATTGTGTTATATTTTTTAATCATTGATACAATTTTGTTCATAATTATTTGTATATTGGGACATCAAAAATTTTTTTTAGTTATTTGGTAATAGCTTTCTATAAGATTATCTATTCTTAAAAATTTTTCAAATTT
>NW_012105908.1:317681-331251 GCF_000951045.1 Mandrillus leucophaeus
GGAGTTCGAGACCAACCTGGTCAACATGGTGAAATCCCGTCTCTACTAAAAACACAAAAATTAGCCGGACAAGGTAGCACACCCTGTAATCCCAACTATTAGGGAGGCTGAGGCAGGAGAATCACTTGAGCCCAGGAGGCAGAGGTTGCAGTGAGCCAAGATTGTGCCATTGCACCACAGCCTGGGTGACAGAGCGAGACTCAGTCTCAACAAAAAGAAAAAAGAAAATACTACTGTGACATCCTACATGTGTTTTCATGCATGTGCACATAAATTTCTACCTATCAATGAAATTTCTGAGTCCTGTAGGTGATACATAAGTTTCGCTTTGATTGATACTGCCAGTCAGTTTTCCAAAGCTAATTGTACCAGTTGACACTTTGATCAAAGAGTATGGAAGTTCCAGTTGCGGTCAGGCGTGGTGGGCCCATGCCTGTAATCCCAGCACTTCGGGAGGTTGAGGCGGGTGGATCACCCGAGGTCAGGAGTTGAAGACCAGCCTTGCCAGGGTGGCGAAACCCCATCTCTACTAAAAATACAAAGATTGGTCGGTTGTGGTGGCAGGCACCGTAATCCCAGCTACTCAGGAGGCTGAGGCAGGAAGAATCACTTGAACCAGGGAGGCGGAGGTTGCAGTGAGCTGAGATTGTGCCATTACACTCCAGCCTGGACGACAGAGTGAGACTCTGTCTCAAAAAAAAAGAAAAGAAAAGAAAAGAAAGTTAAGAAAGT
This sequence comes from Mandrillus leucophaeus, assembly GCF_000951045.1. Lineage (NCBI taxonomy): Eukaryota > Metazoa > Chordata > Mammalia > Primates > Cercopithecidae > Mandrillus > Mandrillus leucophaeus. The sequence continues at coordinate 318,414 of NW_012105908.1, forward strand.
TCCAGTTGCTCTACATCCTCATCATGGCCTTCTTTCATTTTGACTATTCTGGTGGATGTGTTAGTGCCATCTCATTGTGATTTTCTTTTCTTACTCTTTTTATTATGGAAACTTTCAAATATATGTAAAACTAGCGAAAATTATATGACAAATCCCAGTATATCTTTGCTCAGCGTTATCAACTCTCAACTCAGGTCGGACTTTTTATGCTGCTCTGTTGACTTTGATTTGTTTCCCCATTCCTCTTCACAGATGTCTCCGACTTAGACCAGTCTCTAAAATTCTCTACCTACGAAATTTTCAGCCTCTTGTTCTAAGTTAATGTTGTAGTCCCCCTTTGTCATAGAGGCTGTCAGGTACAAATTCTTGCAATTTCTTGTAGTCTGATTTATAAACTTAACGATAAGTGTGCCAATGCTTACATCTTTCCTCTAATCTCTTTTTGGTTTTTTAGAGGTAGGGTTTCACTGTGTTGTTCAGGCTGGTCAAGCAAGTGATGCTTCCTCCTTGTCTCCCGAAGTGTTGAGATGACAGGCTTGAGCTGTGGTGCTTAAGGTCTAATAAAAAGGTGTCTTATTCCTGAAAAAGATATTTATTTATTTATTTATTTATTTATTTATTTATTTATTTTTTTGATGGTAGGAGATAGGGTCTTTCTCTGTCCCCAAGCTGGAGTGCAGGGATGCAGTCACAACTCACTGCAGCCTCGACCTCCCAGGCTCCCACCTCAGACTCCGTAGTAGCTGGGACTACAGGCATGCACCACCGTGTGCAACTAATTAAATTTTTTTTTTTTTTTTTGGTAGAGATGGTGCCTTCCTATGTTGCCCAGGTTGGTCTCAAACTCCTGGGCCTGAGCAGTCTTCCCGCCTCAACCTCCCAAAGTGTTGGGATTTCAGGTGTGGCAAACAAGTCCGTTTCTCCAGTTTTCTAGGTCTCATTCTTTTCTGAGGGCTTGATCTTTCAGTCTCTGGTGTTTTGCTGTAAGATTGTTAATGTCTCCCATTCTATTTACTTTTTCCTTTTGACAATAAATGTACTCCGTATTTCTCATTTCAAGAAGAACCTTTCCTTGACCACATATCATACACTGTCTACTCTCTCCCCTCATCGAGAACAAATTTCTCAAACTAGTAGTTACTTCTGTCTTTGCTCACATCTCTCAAGCACTGTGGTGGGATAATACCCTGTTGCAGCTCCCCAAAACCTTCACTAAATCTGATTTGGCTTAGCTCACCGATGATGTTCCAATTGCCAGATCTAGTGGATACATTTCAGTGTCAATTGTTTTTACATAACAAATTGTGAGTTCTTCCTAGTGGAAGGCACTGATAAGTGTTAAAAATAAAAGATGACAAGACATAGGGTTGTGTATCATAGTGAAGTAGCAGACTTATCAGATGACAGGGAATTGCCTACTAGCTGCTATATTTATTGAAGAGTGAACACCAGGATGTGCTGCTGCTGTTCTAAGAGGTTTACATGTGTTATTTGATTTAATTTCTCCAATGAATTAGGCATTGTTATTATTTTTAATCTTCATTTTAAAGAGGAACACATCTAGTCATGGAGAAGCTAGAAATTGCCTGAGGCCAAGCATTTAGTCAGATAAATTTGAATCTGAATGCAGATCTAACTTTAGAACTCCTACTGTTGAAGAAATATCTGCATTTGTTGGGAGCTGGACTCAGCTCCTCCTAATGCCTTTGAGATGTGGATACAGGGGAGGGGAAGAAATGATTGTCAGGGAAGGCTGCTTGTTGATTGATTGATCGATGGGCTAGAATTAGAACATAGTTAGGTCTGAAATAGATAATTTAGTTCAACACCCTTAATTTACATTTGAGCCCTAAGGAAGCAACTTGTCCAAAATGATACAGAGCTTTTTTGTGTAATAAATTTGACAACAGTCAAGTAACCTAGTCTGACATTTATTTGTTTTTCCAAAAAAGAAAAAGTTTCACCCAAACTCCTGAACCATGTGCTGCCTAAAATACTACTAGAAATGTAGTGTAGAAGAAGAGTATAAATTCCAGACATTTCTCTACCGTGGTGATTGGATTAGGATTTCTAATAATGCACCCACTGTATTTTTTTTTTTTTTTTTTTTCATTTACATCTATGGTTACATTTCCTTTTTTATTCCCAAAGTAGTGTATTTGTACTTTCTCTCAGGTTTAATCTTTACCTTTGGCAGAAGTTTTAATCTTTACTTTTTTTTTTTTTTTAAAGACGGAGTCTGCTCTGTCTCCCAGGCTGGAGTGCAGTGGCACAATCTTGGCTCACTGCAACCTCTCCCTCCCGGGTTCAAGCAATTCTCCTACATGAGCCTCCTGAGTAGGTGGGACTACAGGCATGTGCCACCATGCCCAGCTAATTTTTTTTGTATTTTTAGTAGAGACAGGGTTTTGCCATGTTGGTCAGGCTAGTCTCAAACTCCTGACCTCAAATAATCTGCCCGCCTCAGCCTCCCAAAGTGCTGGGTTACAGGCATGAGCCCCCACGCTCGGCCAAGAGCCCCCACGCTCTTTTATTGTTATTTTAAAGCTCCAATTCTTAAGATTCATCGGTTCTATAGTTTTTAAATTTACCAATTTCTGGTTTTATACCTCTTTTAAATAGTTTCTTCCCCATTTTCTTTGGATTTATGTTATTTCTGTGTCACCTTAAATCATATATTTAATTCTCTTATTTCGATTTGTTCCCATTTAATAACAGAAATCTTAGTTTCAAAATTTTGCATCGTGTCCCATAGAATCACAAAGGTTTAGGGACTGGAGGGAATTGTCAAAACCATATAATGCAAACTTCTTGTTTTCCACATTCAAAACACAAACAGGTTAAAAGGCTTGTTTCACAGCTAACTAGTTGTGGAACCAGAGACCAGACCAGACAATTTTCCTGACCCTCCTTTTTCACTACACCACTCCTACTGGCTTCTTAACCAAAAAAGACACAAGAATGAAGTAAAAGGAGACCATTTCTAGTGGGAATGCCGTTATAGTCTGGGAAACTCCTGTAATGGCTTGGACATAAAGTAACCAGCTAAGTGCTTTTAGAGGAGATTATTATTTTTTTGTCTTTCTCTAGAACAGAGGTTACTTTGTGTTGACACAAGGTGAATAAATAAGCCTTCTGTTGATTCAGGTAGGGTTCAGGGCACCTGTCTTAAAGGGGCAGCACCTTACTTCAGCTGCCCAGCTCTAAGTCAGAGTTCCAGAGAGAAGACCTCATTTTTCCCACTCATGGTTCCAGTGAGAACCACGCCCCCCCCAACCCACATGCCATTGTTCCATCATGACCTGATTGCATTTTCACCGCAGAGCCACTTAGGAGAAGGATTGCCACCTCCTTGAATTAGAGTTCTTGGAGCAGGGCCAATAAGCTTAGCAGTGGGAGCAGGGGGAGGAGAAGAATAAATGGAGTGAGCGCAGCCCAGCCTGCCTGCGAGAGTGTGTCCTGCGTTTCTTGTTTCTTGCCCTGGCTTGAATTAGTGAAAAGGTGAAGTGGGTGGGCAGCGAACAAAGGAGTAATGTAGACATGGATTCAAAAATGAAGGTTTTCTTCCTTTTTACTTACTAAGGGTTGTGATGGTTAAATAAAAAGTTTAACACCATTTATTGGTGATCTGCTAAATAATGAAGGTATGAAAAGATGGATGTGAGTGTATACACATGTGCATACAAATGTGTGCATACATGCACGCACATACACACATAGACACAAGGTGGAAGTGCCTGAAACCCAAAAGAAACTTGTGGTGAAACATCTTTCTGTACAATGAGGAATGTTTTATAATGGGAATAATTTTACCCCTTTTTTAAGTGTCTGTTTTGTCTGGGCTGTCTACATTTTGTATAGAATAATGCTCAAGATACGTTTTTACTTCTATTTTTATGCATTGCATGAAAATAAGTGTTTACTCTTAACGCCTGGAGTTACCAGTGAAATTCCATGCAGCTCGCAAAAATTCAGAGTGAACCGATGATTATTAAGGGCCAGCTCTGTGTGAAGCCCTGTACTGAGGGACTTTCACAAGAATTCTTTTGTTTACTCCTCCCTAACCACTTCCTGTATAGTTGATATTATCACTCTTACTTTAAAGATGAAAACAAAGAAGCTCAGAGAGGGTAAGTAACTTACCCTAGATTATACAGCTAATAAATGTCAGAATCTGGAATCAAACCCAGATCTTCTGATTTCAAGTTACATATTCTTTCCTCTGTCTGCCAGACAAAAGCAATTTAATACTAGATGGTAAATGTCTGAAGGTTTAAGATAATGCCCCGTTTACTTTCACGCAGTGTGATGCCAGCAGTTTCCCAGAAGATTAAAATATGCTTTGCAGCTTATTATCTTTTATTAATTTTCATTTTTATCACAGTATTACATAGACATTCTTCGAGAGGTCAAATAACAACACTATAAGACCTTTAAAAAGTAGCCATTCCTTGACTCATCATACATAATGAATTTTTGGTTCCAGGACTATTCTGTGTAGTTTAATTTGCTATTAGAAAGTAAAAGGGTAGGGAACAAGGAATTGCGTTTACTTAACATGTATTAAGTCCCAGGCAATTTGAGCTGCACCTTCTGCAGGATATCTTACTTAATCTTCTAAACAACTCTGAGGCATCTGACAACCTACTGTGGGATTCCAGCAATAGGGACTCCCTGGGAGTGTTTCTTCCTCACAGGGCTGACTCCCATGTAAAAATGCAGCTGCTTTTTCAGTTCTTCCTTCGAATCCTACCATAAATTGATTTGTTACTAATTAGACAAAAATGATGCTAAAACAAATCTGCACCCAGCAATTGATCTTACAAGGTCTGGGTATTCATTTCTACTCTCTTCCTCCTGAAAACTGATGTACGTTTTATAGCTTTATTTTAATTTTCTGTAGCTCTTAAATTTTGTAGCCTTTTAGAAGCTACATAAGTAGTACATAATCTTAAGTAAATGTTCTTACTTTGGCTTCTAAAGTATTACGTTTTATCCTGCCCGCAGAATGGCACATAAATAACCCTTTGAACTTGAGAGCAGACAGTACAGTCAGCTGCATTTATGAAATTCAGTACAAACAATCACCTGTTGGCACAAATTATGTTCACTAATTTTTTACTTATATTCATTTCTCTATTTAAACTATTCATCAAATACATATGATAGAAATTTCATCTCTCTTCTTTTCCGTCCCCCACACATTTCTTAGTCAAGGTATTCTCTATCTGGCCAGATGGCATTATCCTCCTTTGTTCGTTCGATTATAAATTCCTAGAGCTCAGGAACTCTGCCCAGTTTTTTTATTCCCACCTCCCAACCTTGGAGTTATATTTCTGATACATGAAAGAGCCCAGTAAATGTTTGCTGCATTGAATGGAGTGGAATCGTAGCAACTGCCCAGCCTTAGTGGGTGTCCTGCGTGTACTTCCATGTGGCCTGGTTGTGTCTTAGGGGAAGTACTTATAGAAGGGAAATGGGGTTCAATGGGTTCACAGGGAGGCACAATTTGCTGTGGCACACAGTAGAGCCTTGGCTCCCACAATTCCACCTGCCTGCCTGCCCTCTTCCTCTTGCTGTAATTAAAGCCTGTCCCTTCCTCAGTCCTGCCTTTTCCCTTGGAATGGGGCTGTTGTCATTGTCCAAATCTATTTTTATCATCTAGACTCTAGAAATGTCAGTTGAATGAAATGGTACTAGAATCTTCTTCCCTTTCTTCCCCTTTTTTGTATAACTAACAAGAAGAACAATTACTTTTTCATTTTGTTTTTTCACTCTCTCATTTTGAAAGATAACCAAAGCAGTTGTTGAGAGTCACATTTGAGCCATTTGTGCATCACAAAAATCAGCCTCACAAGGTTAGGGTCAAGTATTCCAGCCTTATCTTTCCCTATCAGCCTTTTACCTGAATATTTCAGTTGTTCCTGAACTCTTATTATTTTTCTTTCTCTAACTTCCTTTCTTCTGCTGATATCAACTAGTTAGGTATTTGTGTTTGGTTAAGTGCATGAAAATATAACTCCTAAAGTCCCAGATTGTTTTTAGAGCTTGCAAGGGGTCAGAAGACACAATTCTCCTTGTGTCCACCTTTACTCTTAGCCCTGGGTGCCTTCTGCAAGAATGCACATGCACCTGGCAAGGCATAGACAGCCCCAGAAACTCAGGAGGATGTGGCTCCAGTTCCACAGTCTTAACAGACATCTACTGAGCACTTACTGTATGCCGGGCACTGCACATACAAAGATGAAGAAGAAATGAGTTACATCCCAGCAAGGGAGACTGATATGGAAGCAGATAATTATAAAATGGTGGCAGATAGTTGTACAGAGTGAGGTAGGAGCACGGACTCAGCTGCAGAGAGCCAAAATGGTTTCTTAATGGAGCAAGGAATTGGGACGGGATTGTGCAGTGCAGGAAGCGAGGGAAGGGAATTAAGGAGTGAGCAGAGTGCTAGCAAAGGATTCCAGGAGGAGGTGGCAACATGAACTCAGGCACAGACTGAGAAACAACTGGGGGTGGGCAGTGTTTGGGGTATTAACTGCATGCAATTCAGTTGCTGAAAAGAGATGACTGTAAAAAGGTATGCTGGCAGTCATAGAGGAAATGCTTTGTCATACCAAGGTATGGAAATAGAGCTAACATTGCATTTATACCTGTAGCCCATAGGGAGCCTTAGAAACAATTTAAACTGGAGCATGAACTCACCACTTGCCTTTTAGATGGAACCATTTGGTACCAAATTTAGGATATATTTGAGAGGCAGAGCACTAGAGGCCGTGAGGAAGCTGTTGCAGAATCAAGGCACAGGTTAATGGAGACCTGCATTAGGACAAGGGTGGCAGGAATAGAGAAAGTGCTGAGTTCTAGGAGGTAAAATTGGCAGCACCTGGTTAGCAGTAATTGCATATAGTGGTGATGAGAGGGGGGAATATAGAAGGATTTCCCAAGTTAGAAACTTAGGTGGTCAAGAAAATTCAGGACAGGGAGCAATTTAGAGATCATGATGATTTCAATCCTGGTCATGTTGAGTTTTGGACGATCCTGAGTATCCAGATGGAAATGTCGGGGAGTTGGATATAGGAGCGCAAATTTGAGACAGTAAAGTAGATAGGAGAATTATATATATCTGAGGAACTCACAGCCAGTACTTGTGAATGGAGACCGAGAGGTTGATTAAATTTATCCATAGACTAACAATACCTGTTTAAAAATCCAAAGCTGCTTAGATGTAGATATAGATGATATAGACATATATACACACACATGTGTATGTGTGTTTACGTGTGTGTATGCACTGTTCCGTCCTCCACTAGGGATCAGTATAATAAGTAGTTTGTGAAACATTGCATCAGAAGGGGCGTTTGCAAGGAATGTAGACAAAACAGAAACCAAAAATCACACACCTCCTCCTAAAAAAGAGTGGCTCATGTAGAAAATTACAGCTTCGGATTCATGTCAAGGAAGAGTGTTTGACAGCTACAGGATATGAAAAAAAAGATTCAAATGACTGACTTGTTTGGTCTGAGGAAAGAAAGAATGTTCGCAAGAAGTCAGCGCCCCTTGTATCTGCAGGTATCTAATGAAGCCTCTTTAATACACACCCGCCCCACTAACAGTGTTGTTAGTGTGTTTGCCCAGCTGTTTTCTTCTCCCTGGGAAGTAGGAAACTCTACAGTATATTACTTCTTTTTAGAGCTGAACATTCACTAAAGTCTTTTTGATATTTTAAAGTAGAAGTTACATTGTAGAGATTTTCCAATTTATTTATTTATTTTGAGACAGGGTCTCACTCTGTTGCCCAGGCTGGAGTACAGTGTCACATTCATAGTTCACTGCAGCCTCGACCACCGGGGCTCAAGGGATCCTCCTACCTCAGCCTCCTGGGTAGCTGGAACCACAGGCACGCACTACCATGCCCAGCTGATTTTTGTTATTTGTAGAAATAGGGTCTTACCATGTTGTCCAGGCTGGTCTCAAACTACTGTACTCAAGCTATTCTATTCTCCCATCTTGGCCTTCGAAAGTGTTGGGATTACAGGCATGAGCCACCACTCCCAGCATATTGTAGATATTTTCTAGAGAAAAGAAGCTTCACATGTATATCTGTATAGTGTGGTGTGTGTGTATGTGCGTGTATGTGTGTTACCTTCCAAATAATACATGGAACTCCCTTATTAAGTGATTTAAATAATTTAGTTATGATTCTTCTCCTGGAATGGCAGAAGAAGAAACATTTGTCACAGTTGGTAAATATTATATTTTTGTTTCAGGTATGAATTACATGGAGAATTCCATGCTAGTTTTTCCAAAGGTTTTAAATTTAACAGAACTTTTAAGTGTCTTGTTACCAGAAACTTCTTAGGAACTATATCTTGATTTAGAAAAGGGAATTTAGATAAACCACGGTTAAACACCTGGCCTTTCCAATAACTACTAGGTAGAAAACAAAGGTCGAACGAAAACAAAGACATGAAAGCTTAAGCTGAGGTATTCTTGTGAGAATTTTAGAGAAATTATTGTGGAAAATGGAAAGCCACAAAAATAGTTTTATCGAATTACTAGTCAAAGCTCATCTTCATAAAGACAAAAGTAAAACCATAAGCAATCATAGATGGAAAAAACTGACCTCTCTAATAGGATAGCATTTCATCAAGGTGGTGTGATAGCTGATCCTCTGTAGAGAAACTTGTTCGACAACCAGAAAAATACAGGTTTGTATAGAACACAGTAATTACTGATTTAGTGAGAACATTGTTGACTTTTGGTTGTTTTCTGTCCACTTTGAGGACAACCTGTAGAAAAATGTAAACTATATTTTGACTTCATTTGCCCTCTTCCAACAGTTGGCATATGCCAGAAGAGTGAAAATTTGTTTCTTTATTTGCCTGTATAAATTGCAATTATACAGAAAATTCATTTAGCTTATATCAGACTCCTGAGTTTCATATAAGTTATTTGAAATTAGCCCACCTTCTGTAGCATATAAAAGTGGTCAACATGTGTTGGTTACATAGCACGAAGACCTGTTCTATGTGCAGAGAAAGGGCGCCCACAGAGCGTGATGTGCAGGAATTTAAGGTGCATCATAAAGCTTATTCTAGTTTCTCCTCTCATGGCCTACCACAAGGCTCACATGGCCATTAGGGGAACAGTTTTGTGTTAAATTAGAATTTCCCAAAATGTGTTCTTCAGAACATTAGGGCTAAAGAATACCAATAGTTATTATGTAGACAAAAGGGGAAAGAAAGTTCTATATCCAAACTAAGTTTGGAAAATGATGGTTAAACAAAGGCAAACAGGGTCGCTTCTTTGCTGCAAAATTCAGGAGCCTTCGACATGCTTCCTTGCATGGTCTATCTCCAAGACAGGACAGTTGTTTGCAGAATTTTATAGATGTTTCTCACCTAGGTACACCTCTGAGACTTGGATGTTCACAAATCTGCTATTTGAAGATGATGGGTTGACTGTGAGTGGTGACTCACACCTGTAGTCTCAGCACTTTGGGCGGCCGAGGCGGGCGGATCAACCGAGGCCAGGAGTTCAAGACCACCCTGGCCAACGTGGCAAAACCCCATCTTATTAAAAATACCAAAATTAGCCAAGTGATGGTATGCTTCTGTAATCCCAGCTACTCAGGAGGCTGAGGCAGGAGAATCGCTTGAACTCAGGAGGGAGGTTGCAGTGAGCTGAGATCATGCCAGTGCACTCCAGCCTGGATGACAGAGTGAGACTCCATCTCGGGGGGATGGTGGGGTGGGGGAGAATTGGTTTAAGACACTTCAGAAGTTCTATGAAAGCCTGACTATGTGGCCCCAGGAAGTGGGTTAAGTCAGAGGCTTCAACTAGTATGTAATTTTGGTTTCTTTGGTCTACATAGTGTTTTTGAAAACCTAAAGCCAACATTTACAAATCAAGATATTTCAACATAAAAATCTAGGTTAAAAATTAGAGGTTGAGACAAATCGGGGCCTTCAGTCCTCCAGAGCCACCGTCCCCTGGGTCTTGGGAAGCCACTGCCCCTTTAGGGGAGAGATGTCCACCCCAGTTTTCAGAGCGTCTACCATCGTTTGTGTTCTTACACTGCAACATCACTCATTTATCTCACTTGGGCGGCCCCTCCCATCCCCCTGATGCCATTCACATGGATGAATTCATTCCTTTGGCTGAGAACAGGCACTGAGGTTAAATCTGGGTGGCTGGCGATGGCAGGACAAAGCCTATGGTCTGGAAGCAAATATGACAAAATATAGACAGTGGTTGTCTTGATTGGTGAGGTTATAAAATGTTTTCTGACTCCTTTTATTTACTTCTCTGTGTTTTCCAAATATTCTGCAACAACCGTGTATTTCTTATGTAACTAAAAGAGAGAATTTTAAAAAAAACAGCTAAAAAGCTTCTGAAATATAGATTTTTTTTAAAGATTTGGTTGCTATGAAAGTATCTGCCTCCCTTTAAATCCAAACTACTAATAGCATTAATACAATGAGCAAGATAAGTATATATTTGGGCAAAAAAACCCAAAAATATATCTGCTTTAAAAGCTTTCTTAAGATCCTGTTTTTCAGCTGTTCATCATAAATTAATACTACATACTACAAATATTTAGTTTTATGAGGGTAGAAAAGTGTTGATTGGGCATCTGTGAAGTTTGGTTTTTGATATTTGGGCCTTTGCTAGCTTCTAGAATATGATATAAAATAAGTAAAATAAGATAAAAATATTTGTATGTAGAGAGTGATAAAAAATAAATAGACGGATGGGTAGATTCATCTGAGATGATAGAAGAGCCTGGGAGAATTGAAGTGGAATGTCAAGGCCCACCTTACTGTCGAAGGCAGTTCCCAGCGTTGACCACGTGTTTTTGCAGCTGGCTAGTACTCCCCAGCAAGCAAACAGGCCAGACTCTGAAATCTTGTACGCTACGTAGGCACATTTGTAATCCTGAATTGGAATTTAGTTTCTGGGCAGAGGTAAGAAAATGATGACTCCTTTTTCACTCTCGAAGATAGAAAGACATTCTGCTTTTTTGGAAGGACACCTTTTGAAATCCCTCATTTGATTTTGAAATCCCTCGTTTGATTTTGTTGTTTTCCCTGCATCATAGAAAATCCCTAGAGATCAGGATGGGAACACATGAGATGCTTTGTGGATAAGGAACCAGGGGAATGAAAGGCAGAAGCAAAAGGAAGTGCCTGGAATTAGTTGGGAAACAAGGAGTAAACGGGGAAATTTATATTTTATAGACATTGGTGGGAATGGAAGAATAGACATGGTGGGAATTATTTACCTGATGCAGCTTCTCGGCCTCTCAATGTGTTTCCTCCACTGTATAATGGAGATAACGTTAGTACCACACTCACGAGGGTGAATGAAATACTGCGTAAGAAATGCTTAGCATAGGACCTGGCCAGAGGAAATGCACAATAATTTATTCAGATTCAGAGATAATTTTTTTGTTATTTTTAATAATGATTTTCAGTTTTATTGAGTAGTAATAAAAGAATGCCTTACATAGCATGACAACATAAAACAAATTGGTATTTTGAGATTTGTTTCATGGCCTAGTACGTAGCCCTTTTTTTGTTGTTGTTGTAAATAAGTTTGAAAAGACAGTATTTTTGGTAGTAGTGTTCTTTGTCCCATTACATCAAGCTTTTTAATTGTGATATTTAAATCTGTATGATTACTATTTTTTCGTTTACTTAATACCAGTGTCTGAGAAACTATTCTTACTCTTGGGTACCTGAGGTTATTAAAAATGCCAACCCCAAAACCAAGTTGACATTTAAATGGCCATGAGTTACAATGTTTTTCCTCTGACTAAACCTGAAATTGCACAGAATAGAGCCAGCTTGATGTAGGAGATGACAAGGACATTTTAAATATTTTTCATTAAATGTGTGGCATCACCTCAACAATCAGTGCAGCATGAGATTCCACTCCAAAGCTACTGAAGGTATTCTTGCTGCACTTCCTTCTAGAGGCTTCAGATAGAAGAGCCTGAAGAACATTAGCAGCCTCAGAAAGCGTGGGAAGAATCTCCAGATTATTCAATTTGTCCAGCCCTTCGGTGTGTAGTAAGCCAGCACCTAAATCAACTAAGATAACCGATATTTATCCTGATCTTGAAGTTCTTGGGGCTAAACTATTTCACAGTTTTTGTTGGTAGCTTGTGAGGAAACTCTTTCTGTCAAGAAATGCTTACCGGCCCCCAAGCCTCTATTTTGGCTCTTCACTCATTTTCTCTTTCCTTCTTTCTCTAATGTTTGTTGAGCACCTTCTCTAGGCAACTCACTGTAACAATGAATGTGTTACCTAGAAATGTCAAAGCAGACATTCTTTCTGACATTCTTGGAGTCTTACAGTGTATAAATTAAAACTTAAACATAATTCAGGGTGAGAAAGTCCTTGTCAGAGTGAGAAAGACTCACATAACTCTTGGGCATATGTGTATTTTCCACTCACTGTTGATGCAGGTGATAGAATCAGAAGAATTATTTTCACTTGTATTTATTAATTTTATTAGCTGGAGCCAGGCATAGCAGCTCATGCTTGTAATTCCAGCACTTTAGGAGGCCGAAGTGGGAGGATGGCTTGAGGCCAGGAGTTCAAGACCAGCCTGGGCAACCATAGTGCCACCCCACCTCTACAAAAAAATAAAAATAAATTAGCCAGGCATGGTGGCATACACCTATGGTGCCACCTACTCAGAATGCTGAGACAGGAGGATTGCTTGAGCCCTAGAGTTCGAGGCTGCAGGGAGCCATGATCACACCACTGCACTCCAGGTTGGGTGACAGAGTGAGACCTTGTCTCAAAAAAAGAAAAAAGAAAAATT
>NW_012105908.1:339226-341455 GCF_000951045.1 Mandrillus leucophaeus
GTATGTCATCATGGTTTTAATTTGCATTTCTTTAATGACTAATGATGCCAAACACATTTTCATGTACTTATTTGCCTTCTTCATTTTTATGAAGTATCTGCTCCTGTGTTTTGCCCATCTTTTAATTGCATTGTTTGTTCCCATTATTGAGTCTGGAGATTTCCTCACATATTCTGGATATAAGCTCTTTATCAAATAAATGCCTTGCAAATATTTTCTCCCAGTCTGTGTCTTATCTTTACATTCTCTTCACAATGTCTTTCAAAAAGCAGAAGATTTTAATTTTGATAAAGTCCAGTTTATTAATTGCCTTCCATGGATCAGAGGTTTTCTTTTACATTTTCTTTTAGAAAATGTATAGTTTTAGACTTTGCATTTAGGCCTGCAGTCCATCTTGAGTTAGTGTTTGCATGTGATATGAGGTATAGATCAGCATTAATTTTTTTTTTTTTTGCATATGGATGTCCAAGTGTTCTTTTGCGACTTATCAAAAAGACTATTTTTTCTCTACTTAATTGCCTTTGCACTTTTGTCAAAAACAAGTTGTCTATTTACTTATGGATTCATTTCTGGACTCACTGTTGTATCCCACTGACCTTATTGCCTATCCTTATGCCAGTACCACACTGTCTTTAGTGTAGCTTTATGTCAAGTCTTGAAATCAGAAGGTTTTTTGTTTCTGTTTTTGTTTTTTTAAGACGGAGTCTCCTTCTTTTGTCCAGGCTGGAGTACAATGGCGTGATCTCGGGTCACTGTAACCTCCACCTCCTGGGTTCAAGCAATGCTCCCTTCCTCAGCCTCCCGAGTATTACAGGTGCCCGCCACTACACCCGGCTAATTTTTGTATTTTTTAATAGAAACAGGGTTTCGCCATGTTGGCCAGGCTGGTCTTGAACTCCTGACCTCAGGTGATCTGCCTGCCTTGACCTCCCAAAGTGCTGGGATCACAGTCGTGAGCCACTGTGCCCACAGAAATCGGTAGTAGTAATTCTCCAACGTTTTTCTTTTTCAGTGTCATTTTGGCTATTCTTAATCCCTTGCATTTCCATTTGAATTTTTGTATCAGTTTGTAACTTTCTACCAAAAAATTTTTTTGCTAAGATGTTGACTGGTATTACATTGAATCCACAGATCTGTCTTGTTATAGCTTAACAATACTGAGTCTTCTGACCAATGAACATAATATATCTCTCCATTTATTTAAATTTTCTGTAATTCCTTTTAGTCATATTATTTTAGTTTTCAACAGACATATCTATCACATCTTTTGTCAGATTTTTTCCTAAATATTTAATATTTTTATGGCATTAAAACATTTTAATTTTGGTTTTCATTGCTAATGTAGAAACACAATTGATTTTTGTGCATTTATCTTATATCCTACAGCCTTCCTGAGCTCACTTAGTAGTTCTTGTAAACTTTTTTATAGCTTCCATCAGATTTTCTACATAGATGATTATTTTATCTGCAAATACAGTTTTATATCCAGTTGGATGCTCTTTGTTCTTTTTCTTGCCTGATAACACCATATAGAGCCTTTAGTACAATGTTAATAGAAGTAGTAAGAGTAGATGTCCTGCCTTCTTCCTGATGTTAAAAGGGAAGCAAGCATTCAGTCTTTCATCAAGTATTATATCACCTGCAGGCTTTGTGTAAATGTCTTTTATTAGGTTGAGGAAGTTTCCTTGTTCTTACTCTGTTGAGTGTCTTTAAAGAGGGAAATGGGCTAACCAGAGGTAGTTAGTTAAGACTTAAAGGGCCAAGTGCCATGTCAAAGGTAGAATGCTTAAGGAACTAAGCCTCCAAGTAGCCAGACCTGTTGGGAGTCTGAAGCAATAGCTCAAGAATGAGATAATGAATACTACCACTGATCAGTGTCAGCAGGGGTGAGGAAGAAGACACAGATCAAAAGATGTTTGAGCGGTAACAATGACATGATTTGGACAGAATAATTCCAAGGTTTCTGGCTTGGGTCACTGGGTAAATGTGGTGCCATTTCCGTAAAATAAAAAACACAGACATTCAGGAGCTGCACATTTGGAGGAACCAGTTTTATACATGCTGAGTTTGCACCAGGAAATAGTCAGTGTGCAATTAAATATAGATATCTAGGACACTGTGGAGAAGTAGGGGGTGGAGCCTGCACTTAGACATCCTTAGCTCACAGAGGCAAGTTGAACCACAGGTGAGAATGCCCAGTGATGGTGGAGCCACTGATGCAGCAGCTCT
>NW_012105908.1:343535-380983 GCF_000951045.1 Mandrillus leucophaeus
AAAGTGCTGGGATCACAGTCGTGAGCCACTGTGCCCACAGAAATCGGTAGTAGTAATTCTCCAACGTTTTTCTTTTTCAGTGTCATTTTGGCTATTCTTAATCCCTTGCATTTCCATTTGAATTTTTGTATCAGTTTGTAACTTTCTACCAAAAAATTTTTTTGCTAAGATGTTGACTGGTATTACATTGAATCCACAGATCCGTCTTGTTATAGCTTAACAATACTGAGTCTTCTGACCAATGAACATAATATATCTCTCCATTTATTTAAATTTTCTGTAATTCCTTTTAGTCATATTATTTTAGTTTTCAACAGACATATCTATCACATCTTTTGTCAGATTTTTTCCTAAATATTTAATATTTTTATGGCATTAAAACATTTTAATTTTGGTTTTCATTGCTAATGTAGAAACACAATTGATTTTTGTGCATTTATCTTATATCCTACAGCCTTCCTGAGCTCACTTAGTAGTTCTTGTAAACTTTTTTATAGCTTCCATCAGATTTTCTACATAGATGATTATTTTATCTGCAAATACAGTTTTATATCCAGTTGGATGCTCTTTGTTCTTTTTCTTGCCTGATAACACCATATAGAGCCTTTAGTACAATGTTAATAGAAGTAGTAAGAGTAGATGTCCTGCCTTCTTCCTGATGTTAAAAGGGAAGCAAGCATTCAGTCTTTCATCAAGTATTATATCACCTGCAGGCTTTGTGTAAATGTCTTTTATTAGGTTGAGGAAGTTTCCTTGTTCTTACTCTGTTGAGTGTCTTTAAAGAGGGAAATGGGCTAACCAGAGGTAGTTAGTTAAGACTTAAAGGGCCAAGTGCCATGTCAAAGGTAGAATGCTTAAGGAACTAAGCCTCCAAGTAGCCAGACCTGTTGGGAGTCTGAAGCAATAGCTCAAGAATGAGATAATGAATACTACCACTGATCAGTGTCAGCAGGGGTGAGGAAGAAGACACAGATCAAAAGATGTTTGAGCGGTAACAATGACATGATTTGGACAGAATAATTCCAAGGTTTCTGGCTTGGGTCACTGGGTAAATGTGGTGCCATTTCCGTAAAATAAAAAACACAGACATTCAGGAGCTGCACATTTGGAGGAACCAGTTTTATACATGCTGAGTTTGCACCAGGAAATAGTCAGTGTGCAATTAAATATAGATATCTAGGACACTGTGGAGAAGTAGGGGGTGGAGCCTGCACTTAGACATCCTTAGCTCACAGAGGCAAGTTGAACCACAGGTGAGAATGCCCAGTGATGGTGGAGCCACTGATGCAGCAGCTCTGTCAGTTACAGTGGTCATGTGACAGCCTGGTTCTGGCAACCACATTTCTCAAGTTAAACACTGTCCTAGTAGTTGGACACACAAAAAACAAAATTTTTCAGTTCTTTTGTGAATGCAAATTGTAGTTAAATCCCTTAAACAGAAGACTAAGACATAAACTAACAGTACTTCCTCTCATAGACCATGTGGGCGTGTCAGGGATAGTGTAGAGAGGGAGATTTCTTGATGTTGTACCCTCTCAACAAAGAGAGCCACACAAGCCTAGAAAAAAAAAAATGTGCCCTTAAGCCTTACCTTAATTTGAGAAAAGGCCAGGCATTTACTGGCATTTTGCTGGGACTTGCACAGTTGAGCAAGGAAAAATGCAAGTGTAAATGAAGTTAGATTTCAAGCCAGTAAAAACTGGTTCTGAGGCTTTTTTAAAAAGTAAAGTCTGCATGACATTAAAAACGGTGTTAAGAGTCCGCTTCAGCAAATCCCTGTATCACGGTTTCTGGAATAAATAAAGATGGTTTAGGAGAAGGGTTACTTACTAGAGTTAGAAAATTGTAAATGTCTTCTTACATTTTGTTAGGAATTACCAACTTGTTTTTAAAAGTTACAGCCAATTTTTTTAATGCAGACTTTTTAAAAGTCTGTATTATTATCTAGAAGACGTCTGACATATGATGGTGTTAAAATACATATTGTAACACCACTGATTGTTTTTCCTTTGGCCCTCTCAGATTGTCCCATCTTGTTTTTCCACTGTCCATACTTCTGCATGAGGTAAGGTCCTGTGTTAGGCACAGGATTGCTATGTTTGTCATTCTGCAGACATTGGGTGCTAATGTCACACCTGAGTGCCTTTGCCCAGAGTCTGCTCATCTACCTTGTGAACTTACTACTTCTCGTCTGAGAACCCTTTCCCATCCCCTCTCTCCATCAGGAAGAGAAGACGGAAGCACTTTTTTGTGTCACCTCTGCACAGAGCAGTCAGTCTGTATTGCAATAATTTGTGTATTGTTGTTCTGCTCCTTTTTTAGATGAAAAGATTCTGAAGGGTAGAGATCTTGAACATAGCATCGTGCCAAATGCATAACAGGTATTCAGTAAATGGGCCTGCCAAAGAGAGGGAGGGAGGAAAATAGACTCTTTGAGGAGACCCTGAAGAATCTGAGCAGAAGGGACCTGAGACATAGGAAGACAAATGAGAAGTAATAGTGTCGTGGAAGCCAAGGGAGCAGAGAATTGTAACAGGGGAAGACTGGTCATTAGTGTTCATTGCTATTGAGAGCCAATGAGATACTGAACATCCACGTTGTATTTTTAGGATCTGAGAAAAGATTTCCTCAGCCGTAATCACACCGCAGGTAATACTGCAAACATCATTACCCATATTGAGCGAAGATGTGTTGGCAACAAGAGGTGACTGGTGACCTTTTGGAGGGAGAAATCAATTGACCTGTTTGACTTGGTGATATCCATCATTCCGATATTCTATACTGTTGTTTTTTCCTAGTGGCAAACCCACTGATTAGTAGGTCATCTCAGTTGAAAACTGAATAGAGTTCAAAAATAAGAAATGTTTGCAGGATATGCAGTATAGCTGGTTCAGCTTGAGATTTGGGAATTAATTTGGTAAATCCATACAGGCCTGAAATCTTCTTGGCAGACCATTTCTATGGAGGTGACAATGAGAAAAATGGTTACAGTTGTAAAATTATGTTGTTCTCAATATAATTACAGCTATCTCACAACAAGCAAAATAATTCAGCAGTTCTATTTAAAAGCTGCCAATAGGGCTGGACACAGTGGCTCATGCCTGTAATCTCAGCCTTTTAGGAGGCCAAGGCAGGAAGATCACTTGAGGTCAGGAGTTCAAGACCAGCCTAGGCAACCCCCATCTCTACAGAAAAAAAGCTACCAAAATCCACAAGGAAAGCATGGCTACAAAGTGAGGAAATGTCTTTCTACAGACTGTTTGAACAATCTGAGGGAAAGAAGATTAAAGTCTTATTACCAGGAAGAATAAAATTTCCATGATACTGTAACATCATTTAATATAAATTACACAACTTCTCGAAGGATAATAAAATAATTCAAAAGAGATTAATGTATTGGATTTATAGGGGAATAGAGACCTTTAAAAACATAATAGTCAGCCAGGCATAGTGGCTCGTACCTGTAATCCCAGAACTTTGAGAGGCCGAGGCAGGAGGATCACTTGAGCCCAGCAGTTCAAGGCCAGCCTGGGCAACATGGTGAAACTCCATCTCTACAAAAAATATAAAAAATAGCTGGGCATGGTGGTGCACACCTGTAGTCCCAGCTGCTCAGATGGCTGAGGTGGGGGGTTTGCTTGAGCCTGGGAGGTGGAGGCTGCAGTGAGCCATGATTGCTGTCACTGCACTCCAGCCTGGGTGACAGATAGAGACTCTGTCTCAAAAATAATGATGATAATGATAATAATGGTCATTAAAACAGAAAATGTCCATTTATGTATTTAAAATTATTTATTTATACTATAAGTTTTGAAATTCCTCTTAGCCCAAAGTCTGTATCATCATTCTTCTGACCACTTGAAAAAAAAAAATTCCACTTTGACTGCTGCTATACAGAAGGAGAGATGGACCTAACATTGTAATCTATAAATATTCTCATGTAGACAAACCACGCTAAATGTTCTGTGGTTGATTATCATTCATGTGGCAGCCAGTTTAACTCTTTTGAAAGAATGATTTACTTTTTCATGTTCACAGGTTTAATACTACTTTTGAATAAATAAAAATTCTTCCTTGTTTACATTGCTCTAATATTTTAACAATAGAAAAGTCAAGGTATTCTCACTTTTCTCCATTAAAGAAGTGTGTTAAATGAGCTAGATCTCCATCTGTTTCTATTCTTTATGAGGGGAAAATGAGTTGGGCAGGAGAGAGATGAAGTTGGACACATCAGGAACTTCTCTTGCCTCTCTTAGGTCATTTAATTTTTAGAGGTTTAGAGGACTTGATGTACCTCTGAAGTAGGGTAGAGGATTTTTTTTCCTAATCGTAATTTAAATGTCAGGAATACATAATGCTTTTATCTAAAATGCATTTTAGTGTGAAAAAGCCTCAACATGGATACTTTATTAGTAATGCAGTTACTTTCTTATATACTCTGGCAAAAATTTGAATTTTCTTGCTTTTTCTCTTTCATTCTGTGAACCTCAAAGACTTCCTGGCAACTGTTACACAGGGCAAACCTAGTTGAGTGAGCCAGATGACTCCTCAATCGCACAGTTGATGCAGTGAGAATTTGCTTGAAACCAATAATTGTTTTTAGGAAAGTAGAGAAAGACTTTTAATTCCTTTTAGATATTATACACATCGAACAATTGCTATGGTGGTATAGTTTAAGGCATGAACTTGAACTTTGGAGTCAGATAAAACCTGTGTTCAGATCTTCTCTAATTCCTGTGTGTTTGACTCTGTGTCTCAGCATCTTCTTCTATAAAACAGGGTGATTAGGAGGAATCAATGAGATAATCCACGCCAAAGGCTTCGCGCAGAATCTGGCCAGTTTTAAGCATGCAGTAAATGATGGCTATTATTGTAATGCATTCTAGATGCATATGTACTTTGTTCTGTGTTTTCAGCTGGACTCTTAAAGACAAAGGCACACTATGCAGACATGCCCGGTGTACACTCTGTGTGATGATAATGCCTTTCCTTAGAGACTTCTGTTTCATCTCATACACGCTCTTATTTGGCCCCGTGATACCACTGTGATGGAGAAAGACACAGTCACCGAAGAGCTTGAGCTTCTGCTTTCCTGATTGCCGAATTTCTCCCCGTTAGCACCCAATCCTTTGTGCCCTAGGATTCTATCTTGCTTTATATTTGAAAATTAAACACTGTTCTTGAAGTTAGGGTTGCAGGAATGTATGTTTTTCCTCCTATTATATCATTATCTCAAACTTTTAAAAATGCTTTTACTTTATATTTCCTTACTAGAAAAAAATGTATTGTTATTAGGGTAAGGGAGATTCAGGCAGTCTCATGGGCTTTTAGAAATGGTTTCATAAAAGTTACTCATTGTTTTGAAGTTCATGGTGCATTTCAACTTGACTAAATTATTCTAGGTCCTGGGAGGGAAGTAGTGCAGATGATTCTCAGAATTGGTGAAATAACTTAATAATCTAATACATAAATATGACTGCTGGATTATAATTATAATTATAATTGCTGGATTATAATGGCAACTCTCAGTTGGGAATACTTGTAAAAAAAAAAAAATGCTTTTCTCTCCAGAAAATCTGTTGCTGAAAGGGCATAAAGAGAGCAAAATTTGTATTAGTGTGGAAGTATATTCTCAATTTGATAAAACATATCAACAAACATTAAAACGTATTTAGCATCTAGGAAACCAAAATAAACAATGATTTCCGAAATGACCCCTAAATTCCTTATAATGTTATATATCTGTTGATTCCAGGCACTGGGAAGAGAAAAGGCAAATCTCATCTTCTCACATTGCAACCAGACACAGCACGAAAGGGGTGTTGTGTGTATGTGACAGAGAGAGATTGCCGATGGACATGGGCATAGCCCTGAGGCATGGCTGGGGAAGATGAATTATAGAGTGATGATTTCTGCACAGTCAGTTAAGGAAAAAAGTGCAGAACATTTCCACATATGTAGAGCAAGAGGGAAGGCAGGAAAGGACATAAAAATGCAAAATCCAGGAGAGAGAGAGAGAGAGAGAGAAAGAAAGAAACTGGGTGACAGGACAAGCAAGAATCTTGAGTGAAGAAATGCTGGTTTTTCTTAGACCACCAAACCCAATGACCATTTTAGTTGAAAGCTAGGCAGAATCCATGCAAGGATAATAACATTGACTTTTTATTTGTGAGCGGAGGCCTGTCATTACTTCTATGGCTAAGGCTTGTTTTCTAGACCTCTGACTCCACTGCCAGGCAGTGGGAACTTCTGGAGAAGCTATCTGCCAGCTGGAGCACAGGATGGAAGGGGTGGGTGGCAAGCAACAGCGGGTTCCCGGCACTGCTGCCTGACACACGCCCACAACCGGTTCCTTCCTGGTCATCACCAGTCATCTCTCATCTCCCTCTTCCAGCCAACTTCCAGTTGGTGGCCAGCCAAATAAGACATTGAATAAAGAAGGATGTTCATTCTGTGTTATGTGTATAGTTTGAAACTTAAAGGCATGAGGGAATGTAAAAATGCTTCCCCAAAACTGTTTAAAATCTGTAAGAGTTTGGGAAATGATACAACAAATTAGACTTGGAATTTACATAGGCATTTATTCTTTAATAGTGAACTGTGTTTGCTCTATGCACCCATGAAGATGAAATTTCATGCAGCAACCATTACACCACTTTTGTTACCATCCACTCTGAGTCCCATCTGTTCAAATTCCCCAGTCTTCTGCAACTAATGTTTTTTTTTTCTTTTTTTTTGAATCTCTCCTCCCCTGTGCTATTAACTGTAGAAAGGAGGGGCTACTTAGTAATTCTACACCTGTTCAAGTCCACGCCTATCAACTTGTTAAGCTTCCCAAACAAGTGCAGGGTAAAGCATGAGAACATCAGAGTCTGGGGCGGTGGCAGCTGCAACGGTGGCTGTGACGGTGGCTGCCACTGGGTTTGGCTTTTTGGATTTTTGTTCAGAGTCTCTAATGTATCCCCGACAATGGCGGTTGATGACAGCAATTTATTTTCCAGACCGAAGAACAAACTAAATTCATCTCAAAATGATTATAAATCATCAAGACGGAGTAGCCTGCCACCTGAACTACTCATAGGAAATGACATTAGAGGAAGACTTCAAAGAAACATTAAGAACTTGGATCCCATTCACCTGAGGCACCCGAAGAAGAGACCATCCATATTTCCAGGTAGGAATTGTTTACATTTATATCATCCAATTGAAACAAAACCAAACACACAGACACACACACACAGATTATATTTCCCTTGTTACAATCAGTTGTTCATTTAAAATTAACTTGGGTTACATTCGAAGACTTTAAGTAAATAAACGTGTTTGAATATAAAAGTTGGAATAATTGTTTGATCTGAAAGCACCCTTTCTTCTTCCTTTTATTTTCTTTATTGATTGTAACATCTTTAAGGACCTGTAAATAGGAGCTATTTTATTACTTGTTGGCATCAGCAGGAAAGTGGAACTGCTTTGCTTGCAATCCTGAAGAATTCCATTGCTGTATTTCTTTCTCTGGCATATTTTTTTTTGCAATATTACTGGATTGTTGAGTGAAGTTGATGTTTGTGTGCACCAAAAATTAACACCATTAAATACTCCAATGCATGTTTCAAATTCCTGTCTTGCATCAGAGCCTAAAACCATTTGTAGTAAAAAGCTCAACTCAATGGTGTGGATGGTAAAATGTATTAGAGCACAGGAGACATGGATTTCAGTCTTGATAGAGGGACTCTGATGTCTGCCCCAGATGTTTGTGTGTGGATATTATAGATATGTAGATTGTCAGAGATACCTGTGACTGTGAACCTTAATTGAGCTATCTAAGTGATCACTGGAGAGTATGAATTATATAGCCAATTTGATTTTAATACCATCTGCTTTGGAATTTCCAGGAAAAACTGAAAGTGGTCTTTTTGTTATGGCTGATTGATTTATTGGAGCCTTCTTTATGGGGGACAGATGAGACTAAATTATTTTTTGGTTTTCTGTATTCATAGAGTTAACCCAACATTTGAGGGCTAACTCTATGAATGTAGGAAACCAAAAAATAATTTAGTTGAGTTTTACTTTATACAAATTATATGGACTACCCGAACAGCTGACTCTTTATACTGCTTCTGGAAAGCGAGAAGATGAAGATGATTTAGAGATATGGGACTCAAGGCCGTGAGCTAAAAATTACGTTTCTTAAAGAAGCTGTTTTAATACATTTCTTCAGTTCAGTAATACTGCCCTAGTGTCACACTCTTCTGCAGAAAAGAAGCAAAACTCAGCCTGGAGTGGGCCAGAAGGTGTAAGCGTGTAAGTGTGTTAAGGGGAAGGAGAGGGGGATGGTATGAAAAGTGCTGGAAAGAGGAGCATTTGGGTGCCTGAAGTATTTCACAGAACACAGTCACTTTCTGCCTATTCACTTGGATCTCCTGAGGGTACCAAGGAGCTCAGTCCTGCTGTGTTTCCTAAAACTATGTGGTATGATGTACTTTCTGACAAGTTGGTTCACTGGCCCTTCTTCCAGAACCTCCTTGCAGGGCAGTTCTTCACCTTCTGCTTTTTCTTCACTTACTTTATTCTTTTTTAATTATTTCTGGATTCAGGTACGTTATAATTTATCCTGCACTTCTCTGCCACCACCGACATAGCCCCACCTCCATGCTTCATGAAGGCTTCTTCTTTCCAAACAACTGGATCCAGGGGAATGCCTCACTCCTGCAGCCAGCATTCCTGCTTTGCCCTCTCGTTCTATAATGTCATCTGGCCCTGGCTGGTAGCTATAGCCACAGGCTTATGAGAAGGCCTCTTGGCTTGAATCTTATATAAGTTGTCCTTTCTAAGATCTTGAGTTGACATAATTAATTTGACCAGGTGGAGTTGTGAAAAGAGCACTGAGCTGAGTCCTAGTCTAGACTGTGTCCTTAACTGCCTGTGTATGTTCTCCAAGCTACTTCACTGACCCCTGTGACCCTCAACTATACCACCTGTTTCTGCTCTTTCTGTGCCCAGTACTCTCGTTAGGGGCAGCAGCAGGAGAGGGGCCCTTCCTAGCCCTCTCCCAGCCTCTCCACCAGGGTCTCCAGTGGACAAGTTAGAGTGTCACCTGTCCAAACTTTGTGCAATACTTACTGGCTAGTTGATTTCTAAATCCCCTGCTACCTAAACCACGATTCCACCGTCAGTCAGACAGGTTTCACTCACTGACTGATTTTTACAGTGGATGATTTAGAAACTCCCCTGGGCCATCAGTTTTCCCACAGTGCCTATGTACCACCTGAAAACAGAAATGCACACAGATTGTGATAACCATTCCCATTCTAGCTATGCAGTGGGACATAAAGAATAGGCATGATAGATGTAGAACCCAATGGTCAGATAAATTAAGGCACACATCAAAACTAAGACTCAGACCTTGGTCTTTTGACTCCAACACTGAAGCTGTTTCTACTCTGTTCCACTTTACTCCATTGTCAACTGTTATCATTTGTCTGATGAGATTCAAGACTTGAAGACATGTCAGTGTTCCAATCAGCTTTCACTCTGACCCTTATATACATACAGACAACTTTATCCTCTGCCTGAAGTCTTGTATTTTCAATCCTGAACCAAATTACTGATTGATTCATTGATGACTTCATTCACAGAATATTCATCTGGTTCTTACACTGTGTTAAGGATAAAACTTCAAGGATCTAACTGCACATTACCCTTTTGTTCTTTTTACCCATTGCTCCTTTAGGGCCATCTCACACTGCAGATAGTTACCTAAAATGCAAATCCACTTGTTTCATTCTCTTGCATAAAATTCCTCAAAGTTACCACTGCCCTTAGGATGAAGTCCAAACTCTTTAATTTGAAGTACAAGAGATGCAAATTCTGGCCACTGCTTCCATCCCCAGCCTCTTTTCTAGCCCTCCTTGCGCTTGTGTTCCAACAAACTTAGCCACTTTCAGATCCCCATGGTCCTTCACGTTTGCAATTCTAGGGTAAGTACTGTACACTCTACCTGAACAGTTTCACCCAACCAGTTTCTACCTTGGCTTTGGGGGTCAGCTTGAGATCCCCTCTTCCAGGAAGTTTTCTTGACTCCAGTGTTTGGGTTGGGTCCTTTCTACATCATTCTAACACCTGTACTTTTCCCTGTCATAGCACTTATCACACTATATTGTCATTGTCCGTTTACTTCTCTGTATCTCCCACTTGCCAGTGACCCAGGAACCATATCAGTCTTGTTATCCATTGTTTACCTATCACAATGCCAGGCACACAGTGTGCATTCAATAAATATTTATTCAGTTGACTCAAATCACACTGAATGGAGTTAACTCTTGGTGCACCTTGTGTGCTCTGGCTTCTCCCGGACTCTGTCCATGGCATTCTCCCTCACCTCCCAACATACAGACGCACACTACACACACACACCCTGCATTTCTGTTAGGCCTTTTCTTCCATTCTTCCCCTAGTTAAAGGCCAAATCCTAGGCTTTCATCTTCTTCCTCTGACCTCCTTTAGTTCTCCTTGATGCCACCTCCTTGGCCTCGGGGCTGCATTATAGTAACTTTATGTTTGTGTGGAAACTCTCTGAAAACAGAGACTATCTTGGTTACTTCCTTGCGTGGCTCATTTGTCTAGGAGGGGGGAAATTGCACAAAGTAGGTGTCCTATCAATATCTAGTGGTTAATTAACTGATTTGCTGTGAAGCCGTGTCAACTCCATGGAGCCTATCTGATTCTGGCTCCAAGAAAGAATTAGCTGATAGACAGAGATTGCCAAAGGGAAAGGTCTTTATACTGATTTTTATAACCATCTGAACTCCTAGTGGGGGGAAAATGCAGGTATGGCTTATCTTAGTGTGTCATTCATTCATTGTCAGGATTCTACTATATGCTGGGAGTGGTTCTAGGCCTTGGAAAGAGAGCAGAAAACCAGACAGTTTCTGGTTTAGGCTGATGGGAAAGAATTTTCCTACCAGAGTACCTTGCATATTGCACCTCTCAATAAATATCTCCAGAGTAAAGGAATGAATGACCCTCGTGGTCACAGCAACAAATCTCAAAAGAAGAAATCAATATATTTTTAAGTCATATTTATATAAAAACATCAAAAACTAACATTTTGTCTTCCATTAAAAAAGCCTCAACAATAGAATGTTAGTGTGTGTTATTCGGCTGAGGTTCTATGGTCTTGGGTCTTAAGAGACCAGGCCTTAAGAGTCTAGGCCTCTGTAGGAAACAGGCAGCCTGGTCTCACGCTCCTTCTGAAAGAACTCCAGCAGCTGAGTTCACAGCAGTGGGCCTGACTTGGTTTAAGGAAGCAAAAGAGAGAGAGAAAAGTGGTCCTGACACGCACCATGCCCACAGACACGTCAGATTAAAATGAGCATCTCACCTTGCACCTGGAAAAAGGGGGACTCAGGTACCAGATGTGATGGGTTGTTCATTCAGCACTCTTAAGCCAACACGTTGGGGTGTTTAATCAGCTAGTTCTTATAATATCATACTGATTTTACAGTCATCTGTTGTGAAAAGCAAGGAACCATCTGCTTGGAGGAAACAGGCGGTTCCAGGTACTTCCTTGTTGCTTAGTCAGAGGACAAGTGTGATGAGGACTGTTCGTGGCCAAGAGGAGAAGAGGGCCCCAGCCAGGACTCACATGGCAGGAACACCAGCATGTAGGCTAACGTTGCTTCTCATTTTTAAGTCAAAATTCTATTCCAAACACAAGTTGTTTTTTTCTCAAAATCCACGATCTAAAAACTTTACTTAAAATTATTTTATTTTTATAGTTAAGTGGATTTTGAGCATTTCTAAAGTTAGACTGCTGTCTTTGTTTTCTTCCTGCATGTAGGTTTTTATTGGAAACACAAAGTAGTCATAGGAACAATGGTGGCTAGATGCTTTCTGGCCTTCCTTTGGGTGAACAGACTCTGTCAAAGAGCTGTAGAGATTGGGGTCTGGTCTGGGTTCCCTCCTCAGAGCTTCCTCATCACAGGCACAGTGAAGGCACTCTGTGATTTGGCATGTCTCCTTAAGTGTTATGTTCTCTGTTAGAATTCTGTCATTCTAGACAGTGTGGCGATTCCTCAAGGATCTAGAACTAGAAATACCGTTTGACCCAGCCATCCCGTTACTGGGTATATACCCAAAGGATTATAAATCATGCTGCTATAAAGACACATGCACACGTATGTTTATTGCGGCACTATTCACAATAGCAAAGACTTAGAACCAACCCAAATGTCCATCAATGACAGACGGGATTAAGAAAACATGGCACATATACACCATGGAATACTATGCAGCCATAAAAAAGGATGAATTCATGTCCTTTGTAGGGACATGGATGCAGCTGGAAACCATCATTCTGAGCAAACTATCACAAGGACAGAAAACCAAACACCGCATGTTCTCACTCATAGTTGGGAATCGAACAATGAGAACACTTGGACACAGGAAGGGGAACACCACACATCGGGGCCTGTCGTGGGGTGGGGGGAGAGGGGAGGGATAGCATTAGGAGATACACCTAATGTAAATGATGAGTTAATGGGTGCAGCACACCAACCTGGCACATGTATACATATGTAACCTGCACATTGTGCACATGTACCCTAGAACTTAAAGTATAATTTAAAAAAAAAAAAAAAGAATTCTATCATTCTGGAAGCCTGCAGACAGGTACGTTTGATGACATTTCAGTGGGGCCTTCAGGAGACATGCAGAACTTATGATCGGGGCATCCATAAACATGTGCTGTGAAAAGAGTGCCTCCTGAGATTGTGTTCAGTGGCCTTAGGTTGCGAATGGGCTCAGTGGTTACAGTTTGTGAGGACAGGAACCATGTTTTCCTACACGGTGGTATTCCGCACAGCACTTACTACAGGGTTAGGTGCTTAATAGCTGGTGAAGTCATCAGGCAAGGTGGAAGACACGACGTGCAAGAAGTGTATCACAGCCACTCCACTGGCCACACCCCTGCCCATCTGGTCACACAACTTCCTTAAATAACTGCTTCTCAGGCAGGCCTTGCTCAGGGCCAAAGTCAAGGGAGCCTCAGAGACAAGAGTTTGAACACTTCCTCTCATGAAAGGACTTCAGCTCAGGGATTTCACAGAGTCAGTATCTGCTTCACAATTGGTTTCAAGTTCTGATCCCCCATCTTACTAAATGTGTAATCTGGGATAAGCCACTGGCCCTCTCAGAACCTGTTTCATCATCTGTGAAATGGGAATGCAAACACAAGTTTCACCAGCTGTCTTAAACCCAAATGAGATAATGCATAACTACAAAATGATATACAGATGAGGTTGACTGTACTATTCTTATTCCTTGGTGGCATTAAAGGTTTTGTTTTTCATAATTAGTACTTTTTCTTTGAATGTGTGGGTGGTAGATGCAATTGGAACCCTTTTGCAACTCTTCATGGTTGGAAAGTTATCTAAAGTTGCTAATCAGACCCTCTGCTAATGTAAATTCTATATAATGAGACACTGCTAAACACTCATTCATTTTAACTTTCTCATTAAAAAGGATGACATAGAAACCCTTCTTTGTAGTCAGTATAGATGTATTTCCTCAAAGTGAATCATTAAACTTAAGGGTTTTGTCATGTGAGGCCTCTGAAAATTGTACAATATTAGAAACATCAATGTCTGTGTTTAATAAACTTACTGGTAGCTTTACTGTGTTGAATGTCTCTACCTAATTTTGTTTGTTTAAAACTTTGCTTTTGGAAATTTAGCCCTTCAACTTTTCTTTGACAAAATCTTGGAATGAACTTCTGATTTTTTTTTTAAAAAACTGCTTATATGTAATATTGTAAATGAGTTCACCACTTGAAAGTAATTTACTTAAATAATGAGATTTAATTTTAAAGCCTTTAAATATCAACACATTTTTATTTAAAATTTGATATATATGGCCTTTCCTGTTTAAAAATGCTGATGTAACAAAAACTGAGATAGCTTGTTTACTTTTTATTGCAATAAATACGTAAAATTTATTTACAATAAATACGTAAAATTTACTTACAATAAATACGTAAAATTTATTTACAATAAATACGTAAAATTTACTTACAATAAGTACGTAAAATTTATTTACAATAAATACGTAACATTTATTTATTCGACAAGTTTATTAATGAGGATGGAGTTTTTGTTTTTGTTTTGCTTTGTTTTCTAAAAAAGGACGAAAACACCCCCGTTCCTTAGGCGTCCCGTGTCCCGCGATTCCTCCTCCCTGGTTGCTGCGTCCTTGGCTGGCGTCAGAAAAATGGCTATAAACTTCCTAGTACATGAGAAGATCTGGTTCGATAAGTTCAAACATGACGTTGCAGAAAGGAGATTCTACGAACAGATGAACGGGCCTGTGGCCGGTGCTTCCCGCCAGGAGAACGGTGCCAGCGTGATCCTCCTGATACTGCCAGAGCCAGAGAGAACATCCCGAAATCCCTGGCCGGAAGCTCAGGCCCTGGGGCGTCTAGCAGCCCCAGTGGAGACCACAGTGAGCTCATCCTCCGGATTGCCAGTCTGGAAGTGGAGAACCAGAGAGGCCCGGCTGAACGTGCTGGAGAAGAGCTTGCCCGGCCACCAGGCCACAGCCCCGCAGACCCAGCACGTGTCTCCCATGCGCCAAGCGGAGTCCCCGGCCAAGAAGCCAGCCACAACAGCAGAGGATGACGAGGACGATGACACTGACCTGTTTGGCAGCGACAGTGAGGCAGCACAGCTGCGGAAGGAGCGGCTGCAGCAGCAGGCAGAGAAGAAGGTCAAGAAGCCCGCGCTGGTGGCCAGGTCCTCCATCCTGCTGGACATCAAGCCTTGGAACGGTGAGACAGCCATGGCCCACTTGGAGGCCTGTGTGCGCTTCATCCAACTGGACGGGCTGGTGTGGGAGGCCTCCCAGCTGGTGCCCGTGGGCTACGGTATCTGGAAGCTGCAGATTCAGTGTGTGGTGGAGGACAAGGTGGAGACAGACTTGGGGGAGGAGGAGATCACCAAGTTTGAAGAGCGTGTGCAGAGTGTCGACAAGCAGTTTTCAACAAGATCTGAAGCCTGAGTGCATGTGTGTATGCACGTGTGCGTGAGGCCCTGCCACAATTAAACACTGAGACGGGCAAAATAAAAGAAGGGATGAAACAAACTTAATGAGGCTATTAATGGTAACCTGGTTACTTCTAAGGAAAACAAAAATGCTAATACTATATTATTTTTGTGCATGATTTATTAACAAGGGGAAACTGTTTTTACCTTTATGTAGGAACTGATAGTGAGCCCAGTATGAGCAGAAGATGTTAGACTTATAGCTTAACTTTAGGTTTTTCTCCCTGTCATGAAAAAAAATAAAACAGAGTTCTGAATTCAAGACTTGCATTGTAAGTATATTAAGAAGTGACTTGAAGAACTGTAACCTAAAAGCAGTTCTTTTTCAATTGTTGCTCTGTAGTTAATGTGTAGTTACAGATTTGAGAGCTTCCACATACTTTTCTCTCACATTCCTAAATAATGCTCTAATTATATATTCATATCTGGACTATGAAAATACTTTTATATCCGTATAATATTTACTCAATATACTTCAGTAATACTTTTTAAGCACTTGCAGTTGTCTGCCTAAGTAATGCTTTTAAAAAAGTGTTTGGGAGGATAATGGCCCTCCAGTTATTCAGTTACAAAAGAAATGGCCAGACCCAATGTTCTTTGTTTCAAATAATTTGGGGGAAAGTAGCTACCTAAAGAATCTTTGCTTCAGTATTTAATTGTTATAAATCTATCTTTTTTTATAATCTGAAATAGTATGGATTTGGGAATAGAGGTTTACAAAACGGGGTGAAATGGATAGTTTTTGGTGACATGAACGTAAAAACTCTCATTACAAGATGGTCAGAGCTAGACGCAGTGGCTTACGCCTGTAATCTCAGCACTTTGGGAGGCCAAGGAGGGCAGATCACCTGAGATCGGGAGTTCGAGACCAGCCTGACCAACATGAAGAAACCCTGTCTCTACTAAAAATACAAAATTAGAGGTGCGTGGTAGCACATGCCTGTAATCCCAGCTACTCGGGAGACAGGCAGGAGAATCCCTTGAACCCGGGAGGTGGAGGTTGCAGTGAGCTGAGATCACGCCATTGCACTCTAGCCTGGGCAACAAGAGCGAAACTCCGTCTCAAAAAACAAAACGAAACAAACAAACAAAAAAGCTGGGCATGGTGATGCAGACCTGTAATCCCAGCTACTTGAGAGGCTGAGGCAGGAGAATCGCTTGAACTCAGGAGACAGAGGTTTCAGTGAACTGAGATGGCCCCATTGTACTCCAGCCTGGGTGATAGAGCAAGATTCCATCTCAGAACAAAAAACAAAAAACAAAAAAGATGGTCAGAGTATTTTTCAGTCACGATTTTAATGTTTAGAATTTCCGTCCTAAGTGGTGGTAATCCTTTTGAGTTAAACAACTGATTGTCAGTGTACCCTTGAACATCCTGGGAGTTCAAAGCACATAGAAGGAGGAACAACAAAGAAAATGTGTATTTTTGTCACTAGATTAATCGGTGGTGTTCTCTCAGGTATCATATAACTTCTCTCCCACCTTGACACTTAAAACAGACTAAAGTCATCTTAATGAATAATTAATACTGAATAAAGTTTTAGAGTAACTGATTTTTATAAGCAAGAAAGATACCATTTCAAGAAACACTCTTTTTAGATTTTAAGTATCAAAATAGATGCTGAAGGGTAAATGAAAGGTATACCTTAGAAAGACTACATCTAGTCAACAAAAATCTAAACTATGTTGTTGTATGTATATTGGGTGCAAAACACAGTGCAAGGACTCAACAATTGTTAGGACACTGATACACAGTAATCTGCTTTCCTATCTAATTTTTCACTGGGAGAGCAGAATGCTTTAATTTGGGTTTTCCTGCTTCATTGACATCAGTATTTAAGCTTCCCTGTTGGACCAGCTAATGGCAATACTGACACTATGTCATCTGGTAGAGAATCCCTAACTGGCAACGATGTGTTTTCCTACAGGAAAGTCCCAGGGGCCTTAGGTGTCCTCCACATCAGGGTTTCTTAGTTGGGGGTTTGTATGCTTTTTGTAATTTATGTCTGTTCTCCACCCTCTAGAAAATAGCTAAGTGAGAAAGAGTCATAAGTCAAATATCCATCCTCAAGTCCCAACTCAGGAACAGTTTCTGGTTTGTTAAGAGTATCTTGGAGCCCCTGCATAACAAAAGGAATATTAACTTACCAATTTAGGGCTTTTGTTTTCAAATGATTGTGCAAATCTGAATTTCTAGAGGAGATTTTCCAAAATCCACAGGCACTGGCCAAGAGATGTGATTTACCAGGTCTACACTGGGCCAGGCATCTAACTGCAGTATGAACATTTTCCCAGGTTCATATGATGTTTGTCCCATCCCCTGGTCAAGAACTACTGACTTAAAGAAAGTGGAAAAGATCTTCAAAGATCAAAGTTATTTGTAAACTACTCTAAGTTTCACGTGTAAGAAGCAAGAGGCAGCTATGTCTGGCAGGCCTCTGTTGCTGCCCCATGCAATCCAGTCCCCTTCCACGCACCCAACCAACCACTACCACCCTCAAAGCTTAGTGTATTCTGTGGCAAAAGAGGAACCTGTAAT
This sequence comes from Mandrillus leucophaeus, assembly GCF_000951045.1. Lineage (NCBI taxonomy): Eukaryota > Metazoa > Chordata > Mammalia > Primates > Cercopithecidae > Mandrillus > Mandrillus leucophaeus. Next base: position 361,170 of record NW_012105908.1, read on the forward strand.
TTGAGTTTCATCATATGCAAAGTGCCTCTGTGTCCCCACTCATAACTGTAAAACCCAGAACTGCACAGTGCAGAGTTCCAAACACACCCATCTTACGGTCTTTGTTCTAAATCCTGCTCACACCATAGGATAAAACATTAGGACTCGCTCTGTGCCTCTCAACCATCTTTTTTTTTCTTTTTATTTTTAGTTGACATATAATAATTGTACATATTTTTGGGTTACAGAGTAATATTTCTATACATATATACAATGAGTACTCACCAAATCAGGGTAATTAGCATATCCATCACCTCAAACATTTATCATTTCTCTGTGTTGCAAACATTTAGAATTCTCTCTTCTAGCTCTTTTTTTTTTTTTTTTGAAATGGAGTTTCATTCTTGTCGCTCAGGCTGGAGTGCAATGGTGTGATCTCGGCTCACTGCAACCTCCGCCTCCCGGGTTCAAGCCATTTTCCTGCCTCTGCCTCTCAAGTAGCTGGGATTACAGGCACGTGTCACCATGCCCAGGTAATTTTTGTATTTTTAGTAGAGATGGGGTTTCACCATGTTGCTCAGGCTAGTCTCGAACTCCTGACCTCAGGTGATCCACCCACCTCAGCCTCCCAAAGTGCTGTGATTACAAGCATGAGCCACTGCACCCAGCCTTGGCTTTATGAGAATATACAATAAATTATAGTTAACCACATTCACCCTCCAGTGCTATAGAACACCGGAACTCGTTTCTCCTATCTAGCTGTAATTTTATATCTGTTAACCAACCTGTCCCCATCCTTCCCTCCCCCTTGCCCTTCCCAACCTCTAATACCCCCAATCCTACTTTCTACTTTAATTAGCTCAAATTTTTGGGGGGCTCCCACATGTAAGTGAGAACATGCTACAATGAATTTTTTTAAATGGTAACAGTGCCTGTTAGAGGGAGCTGATTAGAGTAAGTTGAATGAATAAGAAACATTTTAAGGTTTTTAAAAATAAAAGCTCTCAACAATACAAGTGATATTATAAGATACAGAAATGTTTAATGAAAAAGAGTTAATATCATCTGTGATACTGAGTGCTGCACAGAAACTTCATTACTCAGAATTAGGGTAAACTATAGCTACATATTTTCTTTTGTTACTGAATCACATCCATATGAAACAAATAGCAATCTGGAAACTTTGCAAAAGAGATATTCTCGAAATGTGATTATTTGTAATAAGGATGCCACAAATCACTACATAATTATTTAAATAAAAGGCAAGGCAGTTTTGGAAAATTATAAACACTGCAAAGTTATGGCCTTGTATTTTTTCTTATTTTCTGCTAAATTAGAAAGAACTTCGCTGTTTCAAATATACTCAAGCTGTTCAGTTCTTCAACAAAAAGTAGGTGACTGAAAACTGTATGCTTAACTATGCTTAAGTTATTATTTATAGTAGTGATAGAAGCCATTTTATTGGCAATAAATCACTTCCTGATTCCCACACCAAGCATTCCCACATGCACAAACATAGGTGTGTGGGAGGAAGGGAAATGGGCAAGAATGATTTCCCTCAAGAGGCTACTGAGAATGAAAACTCAAAATCTGCACCCCTAGGGGTGGTGGAAGGAGAGGAAGAAAACTCCCTGCCAGAAATTTGGCTAACATGCTGAGCAGAGAGAACTTTAAAAGAAGAAGAAGGAGAGGGAGAGGGAGGAGACGAGAGACAGAGAGAAAGTGAAGGAAGGAAGGAAGGAGGGAGGGAGGCAGGGAAGGAAAGAAGGAAGGAAGGAAGGAAAGAGAAGGGAAGGGAAGGAAGGAGAAAGAGAAAGCAAAAGAAAGAGAAAAAGAAGAAAAAAGAAGAAGGAAGAAGGAGGAAGAGGAGGAAGAAGGGGAAGAAGGAAGAGGAGGAGGGAGGAGGAGAAAAAAACAGCAGAAATAAAATAATGTGGCATCTGTATCCACAGACATGTCTTCCGGCAGGGAAAGTGTGAGGTGGTTTTTATTTTGAAAAGTTGATTGATATACACAGGGCTAGATAACTGATAAACTGCAGATAAGAAACTGGGTTTGATGCTTGTCTAGGGGAAATGACGATGTTCCTTAAATGTCACCTAGATGGTTAAAAGGAAGGGAAGCATGAGTGGAGTCATTGCTGATTTGATGAGTAAGGGTTCCTTCTTTAAAAGGCTCTTTGGGATGGGCACGGTGGCTCACGCATGTAATCCCAGCACTTTGGGAGGCCAAGGTGGGCTGATCACCTGAGGTCAGGAGTTCGAGATCAGCCTGGCAAACGTGGCGAAACCTTATCTCTACTAAAAATACAAAAATTAGCTCGGCATGGAGGCAGGCACCTGTAATCCCAGCTACTTGAGGGGCAGAGGCAGGAGAATCGCTTGAACCCAGGAGGCGGAGGTTGCAGTGAGCCAAGACTATGCCACTGCACTCCAGCCTGGGCGACAGAGCAAGACTTCATTTCAAAAAGTAAGTAAATAAATAAATAAATAAATAAATAAATAAATAAATAAATAAAGTAAAATCAAATAAAAGTTTGAAAGTTCCCAAACATTGAAAATAATGGCGCGTTAACAGAAGATTAAATGAAATGAGATAGTAAGAATCAAAGGTTTCTGTTTCATTCTCCCCCCAAAACAACAACAAACTCTGTCTCTACCCAACTCTTGCCTTTGGAGGTTTTATAGGAATGTTGGCTGGGGTAGGAGAGGAAAATGAGACAGGGAGAGAGAGATTGAGGCTTGTAAGAGTCTCTGGCTGCTCTTTCTGTTGCACTTCTCTTTGAAAGGCTCCCTAGGGCAGTCTGCCTCTTATTGCTCTACAATTAAGATAGGATCTAGCTCTGTTGTAATTGGGCAGCAGAGGTAGACATTATGCCAATATATGCCATTTTGGTGTTCAGACAGAAGTCCAGCATTGTGAGTTACTTTCATTATGTGTAAAAATACGGTGTGGAGAAGTAGATAAAAATTTGTTCAGAAATTCACTGCTTTCTTTCAGGAGCTATAGCAGAGTAGCAATTTATGATTGTGTTTCTTTTAAATGTGGAAGTTTGGAATTCACAAATGCTATAAAATAGATCAATATATAAAAGTTGTACACAAAGTGCACATTAACCAGCTGACTAGAATTTTGCCCCGTTCCCGAACCAGAATGTTTATGAACCCCTAATCTCCTGTACTCTACAATTCTAATCTCAGTGTGCCACATTGCTGCATGTTACTCATTGCTGAATGGAGTGGCACATAACATCTATTTAAATGTTGCCTAATAGAACTATGGTATAGTTTAGGACTTTATATGAAAGTTATAAAATTTGAAATGCCATGAATTTCATCCCAGTGGCAACATTTCCCTAGTCAGCTTTTAAGGAATATGATTAGATGAGATGTATACTCCACTTTTAAAATACTTTAATTATCAGACAAATAGAATTGCATGTTTTTTTTTTTTAAAGCCACATAGATTCTTCAAGCTTGGATCTTGCCAAGCCTGGACATCAATGAGCTATTTCAGTTTGTTGTCATTGTTGTTTTAATCAATGATAGGGCATCTTGGAAAACCTATGGCATTTCCTCAAAAGTTTCCTTCTTATTTTCCCACCTAATTATTAATCTCATATAAGATATGCCTTTGATTCTTGGGGATTTACTATTTTTTGTTTATAGATTAAGCTTCAAAAAGTGCATGGTGGTTATGCTGTTGAAGAACTTAGACAAGATAATAACTCACTTGGCAGTGAGCACAATGGAGAATCAAAGAATCAGTGAATTGTGGATCTGAAAGAAATCATAGAGAACATCAAGTTCAGTGCACTCATGTTACAGATGAAAAACTGCAGACCTACAAAGACAATTGACATGGAGGGCCTTCTGATTCCCATAATGTTCTATAGCATCATCCTTCATGAGATCATCACAGAAACCTAGTTTAAGAACCTCTGGGTCATTTTTATGTGTCTGAAAAGTGAGAAGAAAATGATACCCACACCTTCCTGTGGGTCCCAGAGGCCAACAATCCGTGCATCAACCTGTGTTTATTAAATACCCACATGTCTTCTGCTGTGCACCAGATGCTGGTGGGCAGGGCTGGTGTGTAAGTAGAGATTGGAAGTATTAAAAAGTACATGTCGGTCACACTTGGTGAGACACTTACTGGAAGGTGAACCTAGCCTAGTGCACAGCATCAAGACCTCAACTGGTTTTATTTTGCAGTCTGTCCTTAAAAGAGAAAAAGTCTTTCTTTGATGAAAATAGCCATTAAGTGAAAAAGAGGAGATTTGAGTTCAAGGTATTATAGCTTTAGCTCAAGGAAACACACAGGAAGTGTGATTCTCCTCAGAGATATGATCCAGGAGAAAACCAGGATCCTAAACATTCCTTTTTGAAGAATATGTCTCAGGATATATTCCTTTTGAAAGGTAAGGGTCTACTCAATGGTGACCATCCTCACAGACTGAGATTTGTTACCACTCCCATTTCACAGTGAGGAAACTGAGGCATATGGAAAACAATCTGTTAAACGTTAAGAGAACCAGTTTGAAACTGGGTGAAAAATTGCAACTTCTTCCCTTTAAGTTCTCCTTTACCAAATATTCTCTGAAGTTTGTTCCATTCTCATGTTAAAAAAAAAATTGTAACCAAAAGCAGCATTACTGCTATGTGTCTTAGTGGTTGAACAAAAAAGTGTATCACTTTTCCCGCACAGATAATAACCAAATTCCTATTTAAAAATCAGTTAAGAAACCTCTAATTAAAGGGGCAGTGAACGGAAACAGTAGATTTGGCCTAAATATGCTGGTGGAGCAGCTGTGGGCCTGCATCTGTCATGAGTAAAATACTCATTTGTGGGAAGTGGGTCCCCTTTTATAGGTTGTCAGGGCTCCATTTAGTCCCTGAAAAAGATGTCACCCTGTTATTTTATGTGGTCCTCAGCTTAAAAAGGTGTCTAACTGTAAGTACTACACCTCTAAAGCGAGATGTTAGAAATAATCATTGCCTTGGAAAAGAGATTCTAATAAAGCAAATTTTAAAAACAAATATAAAGCATTTTTTATGAGAAATACAATTTCTCATAAGCACAAGAGTTTGAATATGTAGAAGGTCATTTTGTTTTGGTTTTTTTTTGTTCTGTTGAGTAGTAGAAGGAAAAGATCATATGACTTCATATAACCCAAATGTCATCTGGGAGCACTTTGCTCTTAAAATTTAAGTAGATTGGTCAGGCTTCCATTCCGTACCTGTGGATAGTCTCAGGCTCAATCCAAAGATGTTTATAACTTTTCAGGGACATGGGTCCTTGTGCTTAAGTTTCTGCTCCTGTGAATGTTTTGTTTGTTTGTTTTTCCTTTTTTGGTCATTTATGATTTTTTTTCCCCTTATATTGTCTCTATTCTGTATTGTGTGTGGGTTCAGAAATGAAGTTCACCTTCTTGCCTTGACTTCTGCAAATAAAAACTCAACCCAACCGTAAAAGCCTCTGTATGTGTAGTGGATTCTACTGGATGTCTGGAGAGACAAAAAGAATTCAAAATGTAGATATTCATTCAGCACAAACAACTTTGATTTAACAGCAGAGGGCCTTATTCTTGCAAAGCCCTCTCGGCCACCCTCCCCTTCAAGATTTCTTAAAGCATGTTCTACCCGTATTCAACCTCTGGTCATCAAGATGGCTCTTTTTTCCTTCTCTTCCATCTTTCCTTTCAAATTTCCTTCTACCATAATGTCCCCAGAATTTTACTTTCTTCTTCCTTAATCTTAAAGAGCAGTTCTGCTCTTTCCAGCCCTACTCCCAAGCCCTTCTTCAGACCTATCATTGCACATCTGAAACCAATCAAGGTACCCATCATAAACCAAAGGACCACCTGAGACTACTCCCTTTCAGCCCATGGTTATCATAAGGGTGCATGAGAACCTTCTGCAAATCTTGTTAAAATTTCAGATGCTAGTTTTTCAGGTTTGGGGTTGGCTGAGAAATATGTACTTTTAATAGTCATGATTTGATTCTGTTAGAGGGATCTTCAGCTTATTCTTTGAGAAACTGTAGTCTAACAAGACTCATCCTCTACAGAAGTCAGTTGGAGTCCAGACAGCATTTTTTTCTCTTTTGCATATACTGTAAACCTTAGTCCAAACAGAGCCCTGGAAAATCTGCATGATGATTGGAGTTAAACATCCCTCCATCATCCTGTTGCTCAGACTCTCTTACTTACCAAAGACCATGCTCTTTTTTAGAAGTTCTGTCAATTAAAACTTTGGTACCACTCATTAGGAAGGGATAAGACTCATATTTCTCCGGTCTTAAGAGGATTTCTCTTGCTATGAAAATAGTTGTATTCACTTGAACAGGCACAGTGACTGGTTTAGCCAAGGCACATAGAAGATAAAGCTTGCTTGGGGACAACCCAGGGAACTTAAAGGATCAGTGAGTAGAACTATCTTGTTAGCAGAGTTCCACGTTATTTTATATTTTTATTACTCAATAGTTTGTGATAAGTTCATATGTTAATTTGAGTAACAGCATTACTCAATGAGGGTAGCTTTTTTTGCAACTCATTTTACAATATAGCTTTGTCCTTTCTGAAAAATAATTTAATTACAAAAAATCATAAACTGGAGGGTCATTATCAAGTGTATAAATTATCCATAGTATGAATTGATACATTTCCTTATATAAATGCATTTTAAATTATTCATTTTATAAAAATGGGATATATGCTTTTCAGGAAGATATCAACTCTTGTATGAATAAATAAATATCTATATTATTCCTAATAAGTTTACTGTCTTTTGGCATGCATCTGTCATTACTCTTTGAATAGAAGAGCTAAGTTTTGTATTTTTTTTCCCTTTCCCTGACACGTGTATCCAGTGATTTCTGCCCACCGTGGGTGCTCAGGAAATGCTGATCCCTTCATCCCCGTAACTACATTATATTCTCCTCCTTCCATTAATAGCGTGTGAATCTAGCCCATAATTTACCCACCTAGTGTGCCCTGGATTCTTCCTTCTAAAGTGGAATAAAAAAAATTGCTGATCCCAGGAATGTCTACCATCCTAAAGACTCCTGGAGTCTAGAACTGCATTCCTGAAGTAGTTCTCTCATCTGCTGGTAGATTGTCTGTAACAATCTGTTTTTTTTTTTTTTTTTTTAATAGTGTCTCTCTCATGTTTAAGCTTTTTTTTGGAATCAAGCCCACATTCTTCAGCATGGCATTGAAGACTCAGCAGCCCTCCCAGTCTGGCCCCATGCACGATGGAAGGCTTTCTTTCCTGGCCCTTGTCCTTCTCTGCACACTACTCCAGTCCCACCACACCATGGACTGCTCTCTGACCCTGATGGCATTCCCATGGCATATGTTCTCACACAGCCTTCCTCATTTGCCCACCTTGCTTGTCTCTGAGTCATATTCTATTCCAAGGCTAAGCTCAAATGTCATCATATCTCTCAAACTGTCCCTCACACTCACACCCCCACATGATTTAGTTGTATTCTGCCTTTTGTTCCACAGGTCTTTGCACATCATGGTATTATGGCATTTAAGTCTGTACATATGTATTGGTATTGCCATCCCCAACCAAGGTTCCAAGGCTTCTGAAGGTAGAAAACTATATCACATAAATGAAGAATGAATGAATGAATGAATGAATGAGTGAATGAATGAGTAAATATTTAGCCTATCTGTCTGAACTGCCTGCTCTTTCTTAGCCGTTGGAAACATGCTCACAGCTAAATCATTTTCTAAGAAATAATAGTCTTCGTTAGTATTAATTTTATGTTATTTTTCTCTCTTCTCTCCAAGCCCTTATCACTTAGATTCTTGCTATGTTACTTTTGCTTTAAGATATCCCTGTTGTCTTATTAACTACTTCAAGTCCTACACAGATTTATGTAAGTGAGAAATATACAATATCCTCTGTACATCCCCTGAGCTAAATAAAATCATTTTCCATCAAAGGCAGCATCATTGTTTTCACTTCTCTTTTCCTTACTATATTTTGGATAAAGATAATGTAGGCTTTTCATGCGCCAATCAAGTTGCATAATGTTTCTGAGTCAGTATTCTTTACCAGTTTATCTTGCTTCTGCATATATGGTTGGCTATGATTATTTGACAGTTTCTCTTGTCTAACACAGATTTACAAAATCAAAACTTTCTAATTCTCTTCAGTTTTGCTGGTGTCATTATGTATGCCATAGTTGCAGAATTGTGTTTTGTGCAACCATATAGAAGAATAAAATACAGAGGATGAAAAGAGACTCCACAAGGAGAGGTAATCTTAAACTTGTCAGAAAATAAAAGTGAATTTCCTAAAATTATTAATATGGTGACAAGTATATACAATTTTGCATTAAATAATTGGGTGTAAATTCTTAACCCTAAGAAAGCTTATTGAAACGATGACTCTTTGATGTATGGAATGGATTGTTTACCAAATGAAGCAACATAACAGATATCTCTGGAATAACCAGCTTTACAGCTGACAGCAAACTCCTTAGGGCAAGGACTTTACATGTTTGGCACGTTGTACTTATACTTACTGTATATCAGTGCTGTTTAAATATTTAATAACAGTTGCTCCCATACTTATTCCTGGCTGGTCCAGCCTTCCTGACTTGTCATGTTCATAATCAAATATGTATTTCTACATTAATCATTTGGGGTGTGGTGCCACTTTTAATCCTAGGCGGGATGGTGCCATCTTCTGAAGGCTTGGGATGTGCTTTGGGTGACTAGAATAAAGATAATTAGCTATGAATATCAAACATTACTTTTTATTTTTCTTATTTAAAAATATGTTCCTTTTTAGAGATAGATTGCTTGCAGAGTGAGCTGTATTGTTTTCTAAAGGTGAAGCAGTGACTGTTTTTGAAGATACACTAGGACCTGGGCTTCATCATCCAGGCTCTGTAACTAATGGCGTGACCTGACCTCTTTGGTCAGTTTAGTTATCTGTAAAGAAATCTTCCTGGGCTAATTGCAAATGGTTCCCAGAGTTTTAGTGTCATTACCTATTTCCAGTTGTAATATTTGTGCTTATTTACTTAGAAGAAATAAATTAGTTTACTTTTAATTTTTACTGGGGAATGTAAAAAAAAGTGCTCCTACTTAAATGTTTAATCTCTTTTGTGATTTATTTCTTCAAGGGGAATTTACCCAATATTCATTATATAGAAAAAGAGAGTGATGGCAACATATGGGAACTCCAAAGCACATACATATAGAATAACCTAGCTATTTAATTATGTAAATTTTAAAAGAAAAACAAAATTTAGTGATAGAAAAGAACAAAATCTCTTGAATCTGGAGAACAAGAGTCTACTAATTGTGTGAACCATGTCCCTTGGGTTCTTTAACAGTTAAACAGGAATCTTTCTGTTTACCGGAGAACAAGAAATGAGATAAAGACATGAAGATGCATTGTGATTGTGGACGCTACGATAGGGGAAAAGTTTCTTTTTGTTAATTTTTAATTGTTGTGGGTACATAGTAGATGTATATATTTATGGGGTATACGAGATGTTTTGATATGGGCATACAATGTGTAATAATCACATCAGGGTAAACGAGGTATCTGTCACCTCAAACATTTATTCTTTGTGTTATAAACAATCCAGTTATACTCTTTTAGTTATTTTTAAACATGCAATTAAATTACCATTGACTGTAGTCACTGGTCACACTGTCATGCTATCAAATACTAGATATTTTCATGTAAAGATACTGCTAACAGACTGATGCTTCCGAAGTTTTCTGACAAGGGGAGTGCCTTCATCTTCATTCACTCACACTTTCTCTCCTGACCTCTCTTGAGACTTTTGCCACAATTTTCTTATGTCTGGACACATTTGGAGACACCATTTTTGCTCACGCAAAACAATATTTGTTGTTGTTACAGCAACACTAATCAGCCCACAGAAGGATTTAATCTGTTATTTGTTTCCATCAATAGCTTCTTCCAAACGCCCAGGTGTATCTGCCAAAAGTGAAGTAGTAAAGGCCCCATGAAATGCTATACAAACCCTTTTAGTTTTACTGACGTTGACTTCCTTTCTTATCGGGGAATTCCCAATCTCCAAAGTTTTGTTTGTGCATGCTGCAGTTTCCAAGGGTGACTACAGTGAACTGGAAAAGTCCTTTGACCCAGGCCAACATCAAGATAATTTCTATGTGAAGCCACTTTCACTTGTATAAGGTTAAACATTCAAAGAAGTGAACCCCAGTTAGGTTTTTCTGCAGGAGCACTGAATGCTCTAGTTACACTAAATTTTTCGAGTTAGGTAGCCTTCAACACCTAACAGCAACTACTGTGCTTCTCATTACAATTATTTATGCCTCTGTTACTTTCACATTTATTTAAATTATTAGGATTATATATCAATGTGTAGATACAATAGCTCTAATACCGAGAAACATATAAGCCATGTGCACAATTTTTCTTTTTCTTTTTTTTAGAGACAGAGTCTTGCCCTGTCACCTAGGCTAGGGTACAGTGGCACAATTGTAGCTTACTGCAGCTACAAGCTCCTGGGCTCAAGTGATCCACCCACCTCAGCCTCCTGAGTAGCTGGGACTACAGCTGTGCACCACCACGCTGACTCTATTTTTTTTTTTTTTTTTTGGTAGAGATGAGGTCTCGCTATGTTGCCTGGGCTGGTCTTGACTCCTGGGCTTCAGATGATCCTCCCACCTCGGCTCCACAAAGTGCTGGAATTATAGGCATAAACCACTATGCCCAACCCATGGATGCTATTTTTAAGTGTGATATTTTATTTATTTCTCTAAATATCTTTAAAAATGAATACTTCTTCCAAGGAGTCCCTGAATACTAATTTTGACCTTTCCATCATTGACTAAGATCATCTTTCCATATCTAATCTTCATTTTTGTATTAGTAATACCTGTAATTTATATTGTTCTGATCTTTGCTCCACATTTTTCTCCTCATGACTGTAATTTATAGAATCATGCAATAAATCATTCATTCATTCTGAAAACACTTTTTGAGTACCTATTACCTGCCAAGCACTGGTCTAGATCTGGCTCATAAATATTGAAGTCTCCTACTACTGTTACAGAGCTATCTATTTTTTCCTTCAGTTCCATCAGTGTTTGCTTCATATTTTTAGGAGCTCTGTTGTTTGGTACATATATGTTTATACTTTTTTTGGGGGGGGAGTGGATTGATCCTTTTATATTTTGGGATGTCCTTTTTGTCTTTTATAACACTTTTTGATTTAAAGTCTTTTTTATCTAGTATTAATATAGCCACCACTGCTCTCTTTTTGCAGCTATTTGCATGGAGTAGCTATTCTCATTCTTTCACATTCAACCTGTGTGTCCCTCCTAGATCTAAGATGAGTCTCAGTATATAGTTGGATTCAGTTTTTTATAAATCCATTGTGCTAATCTATGTCTCTTAATTAGGAGTTTAATTTATTTAAAATCAAAGCAATTGCTGATAAAGACTTGCTACTGCCATTTTGTTATTTGTGTTTCATAAGCCTTATAGCTATTTGTCCCTTATTTCTTTTTGCTTTTTTCTTTTGTGTTTACTTGATTTTTTTGTAGTGACATGTTTTGATTGCCTTCTCATTTTCTGTTTTTTTTTTTTTTTTTTTTTTGAGACGGAGTCTGGCTCTGTCGCCCATTCTGGAGTGCAGTGGCGCGATCTCGGCTCACTGCAAGCTCTGCCTCCCGGGTTCACGCCATTCTCGTGCCTCAGCCTCCCGAGTAGCTGGGACTACAGGCGCCCGCCACCGCGCCCGGCAAATGTTTTGTATTTTGTAGTAGAGACGGGGTTTCACCGTGTTAGCCAGGATGGTCTCGATCTCCTGACCTCGTGATCCACCCGCCTCGGCCTCCCAAAGTGCTGGGATTACAGGCGTGAGCCACCACGCCCGGCCTCATTTTCTTATTGTATATTCTATTTTCCTAGTGGTCACCACGGAGATTACAGTTGTTATTTCATCAAATAAGCTCTCTGTCTTTTTCTCTATCTGTTCTCCTTCTGGAACTCTCATAATGCCTATATTAGTCCACTTGATGGTGTCCCATAAATTCCTTTGTTTCTATTTATTTTTCTTCACTCCTTTTTATTTTCTTAATCAGATAATAATTTCAAATAACCTATCATCAGGTTTGCTCATTCTTCTGCATGTTCAAACCTGCTGTTGAACCCCTCTAGCAAATTTTTTCTTTTCTTTTCTTTTCTTTTCTTTTGAGATAGCGTCTTGCCCTGTCGCCTAGGCTGGAGTGCAATGGCACGGTCTTGGCTCACTGCAACCTCTGCCTCCCAGGTTCAAGTGATTCTCCTGCCTCAGCTTCCCAAGGAGCTAGGATTACAGGAATGCACCACCACGCCCGGCTAAGTTTTTTTTTTTTTTTTCTTTTTTTGTATGTCTTTAGTAGAGACAGGGTTTCACCATGTTGGCCACGCTGGTCTCGAACTCCTGACCTTGTTATCCCCCCGCCTCAGCCTCCTAAAGTGCTGGGATTACAGGTGTGAGCCACTGTACCCGGCCTCTACCAAGTTTTTCATCTCAGTTATTGTTTTTCAGCTCTACAATTTTTGTTTTGTTCTTTTAAAAACTTTGTTGACAGTCTCATTTTGTTCATGCATCATTTTCTTGATTTTATTTAGTTGCTTGTCTGTGTTCTTCTTTAGCTCATTGAGCATATTTAAGACAGTTGATTTAAAGTTTTTGTTAAATCCAAGGCCTGTGTTTCCTTTAGAGTCAGTTTCTTGAGATTTAGTTTGTTCCTTTGAGTGGACCATGTTTCCCTCTATTTTATATGCCTTGTAACCTTTTGTTGAAAATTGGGCATTTGAAAGAACAGCCTCCTCTCCCAGTCTTTACAGACTGGCTCTATGCAAAGGAACACCTCCAATAATCAGCCTCTCATGATATCTCAAGCTCCTTTCAGATTTTTTCTGGAAATGTCTCTTCCCAGGGCTAGCACGTGTGCTTCCCCCCTGCCTCAGTTTCCCTCTATACATAGATGCTTTAAATGTCTTAATTTCTCTAAGAGTCTCACTCTGCTTCTTCTCAGGGCCTTAGATGTTATATTGTATTCCTCTGCCCGTAATATTTTGCCCACAGGTACAATCTCCTTGCAGCTCCTACCACTACTTTCAGCAGCCTTCAACTGATACTCAAGTTATGTTACTATTTCCTTCAGTGCTCCCAGTCAGGTCAAACAGAAACCAGTCCCCTGGACAGCTGCCAGACAAGCCGTAAGACTGCAAGCAAGTTCCACTCTTTTTCTTCTCCCCTGAGAGAGGAAGTGGGACTGGGTGGTATACCGTGCTATGCTGGGGAGTAAGGTGACAAAACGTCCTGTTGTCAAAACAATGGGACTCAAAAGTTTGGTGGTTTTTTTTGTTTTTTGTTTTAAATTAGGTACTCACTTGGTTGCTGCAGCTTCTTAACTGGTTTCTCGAGTTCCTACAAGGCTACGTTGGTCCCTGGGCTTCTCTTTATATAGTGTTTCTATAGGGAAATGAGGGCCTATAGCTTCTAGTCTGCCATCTTGCTGATATTATCTTTGCTGATAAGTAACTCATAAACCAGGAATAAAGAAAGATATATAATGAGAATGACATAAACAATTTTATATTTAGAATAAAATAACTCTTAAGACTACATGCTCTTGTACAGAAAGAATAATAAACTTCAGAACCAAAGAAACCATTAGAAACTCCTCATGTATTAGATTAGGCGAGAAATGGTAAAGACTTAAAGTAAGACAGAGGTACATACTCAAGAAATACTCAGCAGGTGCAATTCAGTGATTCAATAGCCTATTGGAAGCATTTGCCAGGGATGTGAAGATGGAAGAGATATGGAATAGAGAAATAGACAAACGGGTTCCATTAACTCTGTGATTTTAGATAAGTTACTTAGCCTTTGTGAACTTCAGTTTTATCATCTATAAAATAGGATGGTTGTGAAGGTTAAAAGGATAACACATTTAAGTGCCTAGTAGATAGTAGGTAACTAATAAATGCTAATTTCTTTTTTTAAGATATACCTACCTCTAACCAGCGTGTCTAGATTATGCAGTTTATTGGATGATCATGCTACTCACTGAAATGAAGAATAGGAAAAACACAAAACAATCTTTTAAATCTTTGGGTTTTTTTTTTAACTACTGTGCTTCAGTAATAATATACATTAGACAGGTTCTATATAAGGAACTGTTTGCATTTTTGTTTCTCTCTCTCAAACCAGCTGTCCTAAGCATCTTAAAATTATTATCTGATTCCCAGAACATTCCCCTAAAATTGGGCAGTGTGCAAGGTCACTTTTAGCACACTGGTCGGCTCCAGGCTATTCAATAAATTTGGAGGAAAGTGATAAAAATAATTTCAGTCTGCTAGCTCTCGAGCCAATGTTTTGTTATCAGTTCTGAGACCTTTTAAAAATTCTGTGAGAATCTTCTCCAAATGGCTCTAATTTGACAGATTTACAGCCATGTAAATATATATGTGCATTCATGATGACAGTTTAAATGTTATATGTAGAGATTATGAAAGGAAAATTGAAAAAGGAATTTCAAATAGCCCCCTTTTCCCTATTAAGGCACTGACCGTTTTATAAAATTATGCTTTGCATAGGCTACGATTCACATTGCTATCAATACTAGGGAATGTAAGTTTTCGTGCAACTGCTGTTTCATATGGACTATATATCTAACCTCACAAACCATAATGTAGTAGCTTTTAAAGAATGAAAATGAACAATTTTAAAACCTATTCTTGTAACATTATTTTTAGAATAATCAGGATAATTTAACTCTTAATAAATAATACAACAGTTATGATCTATGCATCAAATTTTAAAAGATGGTAATTGTGTATACAGGTATTCCATTCTGATAGGAGAAAAATCTATTGGCTTATAAAATGTGAAAGCTCAGAATTTGGGATAGTTGAGGCCTCCAGCTGGGGAGTGACATGAGCAGTTAGTACAAGTGTACCCTGGGCTCTTTCCTCTGTGTCGCACCCCACCCTCCCACACCACCAAGAAATGGAATTTTCCACAGTGGTGTATTTGATTTGTTATATGTTTTGAATTAATTTCAAGAAGAACAGAAGCTATAAAAATTTCAAGTAGCATCATCTAGTTTTTTTCTCCTCATCTTTTTGCTGTGGTACATTTCCTGAATCTTATTTCTTATCTCGTGAACTAGCCAAATATGTCAGCAAAATGTCACCTCCTATAGAGAAAGTAACAAACACATATTTTTTGGTACAATAAAAATGACAAAATACGAATGGAATTCTTATTATAATTCGTTCTTACTCACATGGAGATATTTTTGTTCGGCAAAGTCCTGATAGCTAGAAGACACAGCTGTTCACTGGGTGATGCCTCAATCTATTTTAACATGTGACATTGTATTATTCAGAGATTTGACTCGAGAACAGCATAGGACTGCATTTCTAAGAGATGACACATGGACATGCACAGACACAGATAATAATTTTGCCTTGTAAATCATCATCTCATAAAAGGCCTGGCTCAGATGATAAGATTCCTCATGAAGTCCTGACGTAATTGACGCAGGTGCCATCTAGGTGATCGCTGACTTCCCAGACTCGTGCGCTTCACCACCTTCCGGTGCCTTTCCCCACTCGATGCAGTCCTTCCTCCTTCCCTGTTCCACCAATGCCTTGCTTGTCCTGATTAACTCCAAGACTCTTTCCGAACATGGATTAGGTGTGATCCCTTCTGGGAAGATGCCTTGGGATCCAAGCTGAGCTGAGTCTCCTTCAAATTACTCCCTAGCATCCTCTGCCAACTTTGGTTCTAAGGTTCATTCTAACCTTAGTTCTAGTCATTTGCCTGCATCCCTCATTAGACTGTGAGCTCCTTGAAGATAAATACCATGTAATTTGCCTTGTTATTAAGAACACCTAGAATATTTCTTGGCACCTAGGCAGGACTCAGTGAGCCTGTGTTAAATGAACACATGGACAGGTGAATGAATGATTGCGTCCTGATCTGTAAATGGCATACTGCCACGTGTATACACGAGTAACAGCTAACTCTCACCAACTTCTTTCCGTGTGCCAGGCATGGTGCTTGGCTTCTTAGTCATATTCACTCATCTGATCCTTCAAACAAACCTATGAGATAGATATCTTTATTTTCTCTGTTCTGTGGATAAGAAAATGGAGGCAAAGAGAGTTAAAATGACCAAGACAGCACTATGCAGGCAGAATTCAACCTTTGATTTGTTGGGCCCTTTACAGTCAGGCTATACTTGAAGTTATAAGTTATATGGCTGCTTATTATAAAAATGTGTTGAAATCGTGAAGGCTGAAGGAATAGCTACAAATCTGTCTTTTGCTATACTCTTTGTGCTAGTAGAGAAAAGAAACCACATAATTCTTAATACAACTCTGTAAACATTTTGGTTCATTTTCTTCAATTTTTTTTCACATTTAAAATATATTCTTATTTCCTGTATATGTATATATAATATTTATATTAACATCATATTATATTCATACTTGCGTTACTGCATTGTCTTCATAATCATAATAGTTAATGGTGTGATAATATTCCATGTCAGTTGATATCTGTAGCCAACTACCTGCTATTGGACATTTGTTTCTCTCTAATAATGTTATGATGAAGATATTTGTGTGTACAGGGAATTTTTGTGACTTTTCCTTCGCTTTTCATAAAGGGAATTTCAGAATGAAAGCCACACTAATTATTGAACCGTAAAAGAATCCAGAGCCCAGATATTCAGCACTATTGCTATAATTTCTAGAGGCGCTGTATGAAGAAATAAAAACTAATTATGATGAGTCCTTGAGTTGACCTTCATTAGCTGGGTAATCTACCTTGGAGAAATGCCCCAGATCCAACAACCCAGAGTACAATCAGAGGAAGAACCGATAGTCTATACTACATTATAATACAGAAAAAAATCTGAAGAAAACTAGTGTCCATCACAGTCACAAATGAAAGTCAGATATCGTCAAAAAGGGACCACGATATCATGAAAGGTTTGTGTGGAAGAGAGGGAGGAGCCCCAGTATGAAAACCTTGCTTACATTGTTTTGGTGGTTCTGGAGGACTTTATGCTGGAAATCTCAGGAATTAAAACGTCAGCTAGTGTCACTGACGTCTGCTTTCTGGCATAGGCAGCTCCAGAGCCATTTTACACTGAGGCTTTCTGAAACATTTCAGAGAGGAGACTGCTGCCTGGATGAGGGTAGGGATCATTTCTATTTTTGTTTTTATGTTCAACACTGTGTGTCAAGCACTTAGCACAGTACTTGGCTCATGGTAGGTGCTGACTAAATATTTGTTAAATGAAGGCATAAGTATAGTAGAGAGCACATGCTTTAAAATCAGAAATATTTGGGCTTGTATCTATCATTTGCATACTGTCTGGCCTTAGACAAGTGACTTAACCTCTCACAGCTTCAGTTTCTCATGTAAAATAAGAACAGGGTGATTTACCTTGCCTGGTGCTTTATACATTGCTCAGGTGTGAGGTGGTCAGTAAGAAGTACTCACATGGGGGAAAATCCAGAGGTCACCTACGGCCAAACAGTGCCTTGAGTAAGAGATATAAAATAGGTAAGAAGATGGGAGAGAAGTACACAGGAAGGATAACCTTACCCAAAAGTAAAAGAACAGCAGGAAAAATAGGAATAAGGTGTGGCAGGAACTTGTGAGAAATATAGTAGAAAGGGAAAGAACCAGTATTTCTGATTGCTCTCTGAAATTCCTTACACACCTGATGAGTTATTTCCCACTTGTTGACACCTCAGTTCCTTCTTCGGGTAGTCTCATTTTTTTCATACTGGTTTCTTTTGTACCCCTAGGTAGATTATCATTATAGAACACATAAAAAAGACACAGATTTTATGACATGGGAATTTTGAAGTATTATCTTTTAGTAGATCCTGCCATTTTTTAAAACATGTGAAATCTATTTTGAAACTCTCACTTGGCTTCTAACGGACTGCCTAGAAATCTTTTTAGAAGACTAACTTGGAATAAAATAGAAATTACAGCTTGATAGGAATCCTAGAATCCTAATTTGTCCCTTGTTTTATAGCTAGTGTACTCCAATTAGGCTCTGTGTGTACGTGTGTGTCTGTGCATGTGCATGCACATGCGTGTGTGTGACTCAGTAAAATGCTGTTACATACTGCATATGCTGGGTGAGAACTCTTGAAAAGCTAAGACTAAAAAATAACAATAACAACAACATTCCCAGCTCATCCTATGCTGATCTGCTCAAGACACCTCCTTACTCTATTGTCATTTCATATTCAAGGATTTCCCTCAGTGCTGAGCTTCCTGTAGAGCATCTTCCACTCTTCCATTGTTTAAACTGCACCTTTGATTTTATAAAGCCTGAACATTGATTAGAAAAAAACCTGTTGGCCGGGCGTGATGGCTCATGCCTGTAATCCAAGCACTTTTGGAGTCCGAGGTGGGTGGATCATGAGGTCAGGAGATCGAGACCATTCTGGCCAACATGGTGAAACCCCATCTTTACAAAAATACAAAAAATTAGCTGGGTGTGGTGGCGGGTGCCTGTAGTCCCAGCTACTCGGGAGGCTGAGTCAGGGGAATCGCCTGAACATGGGGGTTGGAAGTTGCAGTGAGCCTGGATTGTACCACTGCACTCCAGCCTGGCGACAGAGCGAGACTTCATCTCAAAAATAAAAAAAACTGTCAACTCCCTCATAGACCACCAAGATTTTATCACTGGATCAGAGTACCAACTTCCTTGATTCTCCCAAGAATGGATATGTCTTTCCCTTTAATGTATAAGATACATTTCTCTTATTTTATTTGTGATTTTTTTCTAGCTTTAGTTTTTTTCTTTAAATTAAAAAAAAATTATAAGGCACTCCAAAACTAAAAAATATTATAATAGATAGCTATACAACGACACTCAAAATGAAAAATGCTAATATTTAAGAAAAATGCTAATATTTAAATTTAGCTAATACAGCTAAATTGCTTTCCCCATCCTTTCCCCATTACTCCTCTCAAGAAATAACCATTGTCTCCTGACACTGATGTACTTTATTCCTATGAAGTGTTTTTATACAAGAGAACTTTAAAAAGTACATAGAAAATGCATATTATGAAAAAAACTATGCATGAATTTCAAATTTTGACACACTAAGAAGGCTAAGGCGTCAGTTTGAAAAGAGCCTCTATCAGAACAACATGAATTCTGCTAGATTGAAGCAAGAACGAACATCAAATATATGCTGAAGCTTCTGTGGAAGAAAGGTTAAATCATTGATGCTTTGTGAAAAGTTTATGAGGATAATGCCTCCAAACAAATCAGCAGTTTACAAATGGGTAATTTGTTTTAAGAAGGGACAAGACAATGTCAAAGATAAAGCCTACAACAGCATACCATCCACATCAATTTGTGAAGAAAAACAATTAATCATATTTATGCCCTAATTGGATAGAACCAATGATTAACAGCACAAACAATAGCCAACACCATAGACATTTCAATTGATTCCTCTTACACAGCTTACAGAATTCTGACTGAAATATTAAAATTGAGCAGATTTTCCACTTGATGGTGCCAAAACCATTGCACCCAGATCTGCTGCAGACGAGAGTAGAGCTTTCAATGGAAATTTTAAACAAGTGGCATCAAGATATTCAAGCATTTCTTCGAATAATTTTAAGAAGATGAATTTTATCAGTATGACTCTAAACACAAAACACAAAGAAATGGCTACCCACCGGGCACAGTGGCTCACGCCTGTAATCTCAGAACTTTGGGAGGCTGAGGCGGGTTGATCACTTGAGGTCAGCCA
>NW_012105908.1:381823-429533 GCF_000951045.1 Mandrillus leucophaeus
CACTGCAAGCTCCGCCTCCCGGGTTCACGCCATTCTCCTGCCTCAGCCTCCCGAGTAGCTGGGACTACAGGCACCTGCCACCAAGCCCGGCTAATTTTTTGTATGTATTTTAGTAGAGACGGGTTTCCACCATGTTAGCCAGGATGGTCTCAATCTCCTGAACTCGTGATCTGCCCACCTTGGCCTCCCAAAGTGCTGTGATTACAGGTGTGAACCACCGCGCCCGGCCATCACATACATATTTATTGACAAAAATATATCTTGCCATGAGCCCAAGGCCTTATTTCCTGTCTCCAGTCGGCCTGGAACTCAAGCTCCCAGGTTCCCAAGACTAGCCACTGTTGCCAGCCTCTCCTTCCAGGGCCACCATAGTGTCACCTCATATGCTCACTGGTATTCAATTCTTGGGGCGTTTCTGGAACCCTGTAATTTCTCCTTTTCTAAAAACTTAGCTATGCATGTTAAAAATGGTGTCCCGTATTGCAGCCCACGTATCTGGGTGATTTTAACAGGAAGATTTTCATGTTACATATTCCACAACACTACAGAAACCAGAGGTTCTAACTTCATTTTCATAAACCGAACATTTTCCTATAATAATCCTTTTATACTTTGGAGTTTTTTCAATTAACTTTTTGATTGACAAATAAAACGTCTTTCATATGTTTATGGAGTATAACAGTACATATATATATACACACACACACACACACATTGTGAAATGACTAAGTCAAGCTAATTAACATATCCACTACCTCATGTATTTTAAAGTCTGGTTTTAATGTTTTGGTAAGACTGTGCCTTGTGTCAGTGTGCATTAGGACCTCTATCTAGAATAATGAGTCCCCTAGGCCTCAGTTTCCTCAGTTGTCCTCTAATTGTAAGATTCAGTGATTGTGATGAACTGTAGTAACATGAGACAAGTGTTTAGTACTTGACAGAAGTTTTTACAATAGCATTAACTAAATGTTAGCATAATACTGCATAAAATTTTATAGCAATTTTATTATAAAAACACCTTTCAGCCATGCACAGTGGCTCACATCTGTAATCTCAGCACTTTGGGAGGCTGAGGCAGGCAGACCATCTGAGGTAAGGAGTTCGAGACCAACCTGGCCAACATATCGAAACTCCATCTCTACTAAAAATACAAAAATTAGCCAGGCGTGGTGGCACGCTCCTGTAGGCCCAGCTACTTGGCAGGCTGAGGCAGGAAAATCACTTGAACCTGGGAGGCGGAGGTTGCAGTGAGCCCAGATCATACCACTGCACCCCAGCCTGGGTGGCAGAGCAAGACTCTGTCTCAAAAACAAACACACAAAAGCAAACAACAATGAAAAAACCTTTCATTTCTTTCTTTGAAAAAAAAAAATAGTTCTCCAAAGTGATGGTAGATATTTTATTTAAAAGATCCGTATGATCATGAAGTAAAACTATTTGCTTAATAAGTAAACATTCAAGTTTTAGCAAATTACCTCAAAAGTTTGCATTTTTTTTCTTAGTAGTGGGCATTTTGTGTTTCTTTCTTGACAATGTTTTTTTTGCCCTTATCCACTCCTTAATCAAGATTAGTTCTAAGTTTTTAATTATAAATAATTTACTTTGTAGATTAAGGTAGTTGAATCCTGACTGATGACTGGAAGAGTGAAACTAGAAATCCCACTTAAGTTTCACCCAAAACATTCTATTCCCACAGAGTCATTTTGTCCTTTAGAAACTCTGGGGTGGAACTCCATCCCCTGGGCCGAGTTCCACCTGTGTTTTCCAATGCCCCTCATGCTTTGCTGCAGTCCACATGTTTGCTTTAAGGCCAGTAAAACTGAAGTATTCCGTGGCTTTTAGCCAAAATCAGGAATAAAATTGAGTAATTTCAAATTCTTCCTGATTAAATGTGTTGTTACGAGATTTGGGGAGATAACACATTCCTTGAGCTCCATCTCCTGTAGCCACACGCAGACACACAGTCACAAGGTTGTCCTAGCAGCTTCCCCCTGGGAGTTGCATTATGTGGGATTTACCCATACAGAGCTCCAGAATCACCAGCAGAGCCTCTGCTGGCTCCCAGTTCCTAGCCCAGAGGTTTGCACTTAGATTCAAACCATGACTGAGACACCTATTTTATTCTAAAAATAGTACTGAACAGTTCTATTTCTCCATTAGAAAATACTTTGAAATACATTTTATATTGCTTTGGGGATAAACATAAGCTTAGGAAAATTGAGTGTGATAGAAAACAAAGGGTCTGTTAAAAGGATTGTTTGGTGAGATAATTCTGGCAGGTAATTCTGGAAAATTTAAGGAAACCTTGATATGTAAGTGTATCCTGAGATCCTTGGAAAAGGTGAGTCTCTAAGGTCCTCATCAAGCAGGAGTTGTAATCGGGGTTCTCTTTTAGAGGATGGGTAAAGAACTGAAGGGGCATCCAAACCAAACAACAGGAAATCTGGATTCTAATCATGGTTCTGCCTCAAAATGTCTTTATGAAATGGGGCAAATCACAGACCCTGTGGTCCCATTTTCCTCATCTGGATGTTTGTGAAGGTGAGATGAGATGACACCGTAAGTCCTTGTCCATCTCTAAAGAGCGTGTACTCATCAGATTCCTCACCAAATACAGCCAATTTTGTTTCCTTTAGTACTGGTCCAAATGCTGTGGAAGCCTGGTACATACCGGCGCCTCCTTGTTTTTTATAGACAGACTACTGTCACCTCATGGACTTGGGCTAGGGATTGAGTAACCTGCTCCTTATTCCCTGGAAGCCATTTGATTTCCTCTAGATTCCTTTCTTGAGGTCTTTGCAGTAGTTCAATGCTGGCATTAACTTTTTAACATCCCTGTTCTAGTTTAACTACCAAGGCATCTATTGCTCATGTTTCGACCTTATCACCATGCACCACACCATTGACCTGCTTCTAGGTTCATTTATTTATTCACATATTCACTCAACAAACGTTAAGCACCTCCAGTGTTCCAAGCCCTACATGAGGCGGGGCTCTTGTCCACTTTGGGGTTGCAAAGTGGACAAGAACACAGTTCCTAGGAATATATACGTCTGAGCACTGCTCTGGTAGAGATGAGCAGGGTGTCATGGAACTATACAGGAGACAGTTCTTTGCTCTATTATGTTTCTGAAACAGAAGATCTCGAACCTTCAGACCTTTAAATCCACTGTTATCCAATAAACCACATGCCCATTATAACTCTTTATTTATTTCTATATTATCGAATTGGATTCTGCCTTGTATTCCAGTTAGTCACTGCAATATGGTTGCTTACTTTTCTGTTCTCTGTCTAGTTTCTTCAGAAATGGTATTTATATTTATTTCTCTTTTCTCAAACGGTTATCATAAGGAAAATGTGAGGAAGTCAGCTATATTTGGAAATCATTCCACATAAAAAATTGCTAAGACATTGTACTTAGTAGTCACTTTGTAACAAAAATTACAGATAAAAATATAATATCTAGCCAATCATATTTCGAGTTAGTTTACTCATATATGTATTTCTGTTCTTAATAGCCTAAACTAAGGACATTTAAATGCTTAATTGATGAAGATAATTCTGAAGATGTGACATTTGTTCAGAGTGTAGCTAGACATGAAGAGGAAAAGCAGAAAAAAAGAAATTTAGATGGAGGTATGATGAAGGATGGCAATTAAATGCCATGTTTTTCTGAAAAGAGGACAACTTTTTTATCTCAATAATTTAACTGTAAAACTAGGGGAGCACTGAAATTTGAACAAACCAACATCTACTGGTGAAAGGAGTAATTGAAAGCTAACTTTCCTATTGATAGTTAAACACTGCATAGAATGAAGTAGATCCAAACAGCTTAGTCAAAGTAAAAGTGAGAAAGAATTTTAAGATAGAGAACACTGTGCATGTAATGGAAACATTACGGAAATTTGAAGTATATAAACTGAAGGCAATAACAGAATCATGCATTAGAAGGAATAATACTATGGAAGCCATGCATTTGAAGGAAAGTGGGTGGTGGCCTCAGCTCTTTCTTCCATCCCAAGAAAGCCCGCTGTGATGCCCCAGTACTTCTGGTGAATTGTTAAATGCTTCTTTGACCTCTTCTAGAAATTTCTGAAGACAAGGAGATCCCTTCTTTTGCAAACAGTTTATTCTATAAGCGAGCAACTGTGATTGTTGGAACTTTTTTCTCATACCACAACCAATTTAACCTACCCGTACCATCTACCAAGTTATTTGCTCTGAAGGCACATGAAGTTGAGTATTCTCATGGTAACAGCCCTTTGCATATTGGTTCTTCTAGATTTCTCGATGATATATTTCTCAGTTTTAAAATCATTCTTTCTAGGAGCTTGTTTTTATACTTTTCAGTATCTTGGGCCTCAGTTTTTCAAGGTCCCTCTTAAAATATGGCACTGACCACTCCACATGTGGTCTGAGCACTGCCAAAATGACTGGTGAACTCTTTATTATGTTCATCCAACTCACGGTTATATTTCCTTTGGAGGGTTAGTTCTACCGTATTAATGTTTATAAAGAGAGTTTAGTACTTTATTCTCAACCTTTCTTATCTTTGAATATATCCGTTCTGTTTATTTCTTTCTATTTAATTCACAAATGCTAATTGAGCACCATGCTATTTTAGGCCCAGTGCTGGGCCCTGGGGACAAATGATGAATAAGACTCTGGCAGGAGAATTTGATGATGTTCTAGTGGGAGTGACAGACACATAAAAATAATTACAATATGATGTGTGAGATATATATGTATATATAAACTTTAGTGCTATTAGAACATAGGATGTGGAGCAAACTGCCTGGGGAAACTGGTAATGGTTAATCATTCACTCATTCATTTGATAAATAAGTATTTGCCAAGAACTGTCTAGTGTAAGGTACGTAATAGACACTCATTTATGTGATTATGAATCCCCCTAAGTAAGAAGTCTATAGTTTTCTAGATTATAGGAGTTTAATAAAAGATTTTTATAAAATTCCTTATTACATTTTCTTTTTGTCTTTTAATCTGGTAATTCTACCAGGATTTGAAAGGAGGTTGATATAGTAAATAATTATCAGTTGCTAATGATTGTTGATTTCCTTTCAAAGTTCTTAAAAACTACTTATTTACCCTGGAATGTGAACAAAGAATAAAATTCATGTTATAGTTGCAGTTTGTAAGATATGCTTTTTACCTTCTTTGGAATCTACCACTTCTTCCCTTTGTTATAATTCCTCCAAGACTAATAGCAGCATTTTTGTGATCACATTTGTAGTTTTTTTAGGGTGCTCATTTGTGATTTTGTGGGAGCATGGAGACTTGAACTCAGAGTCCCAGGGTATTCCTTTACTGTCTCTTACTTATGTTAGGCTTTTATCCCCTCTAACTCATGTTTGTTGTAATTTAAAAATAAGATTCACTGATGGAGAAGAAAGACACAGAATATTGTGAGGAATTTAGCACTCCGACCTCAGTTCTGAATCCTTCCCTCCTCCATTCAGTGGATATTTATAAGTGCAAGCTTTGTTCCAGATGCTGGGCTTTGCACAGACCTTGATATTCCTTCGCTGTGCCCTCCATGGATCCCCACTGCTACTGACCTGGTTCAGGCGCTCATCATTTCTCACCTCATCTTTTGCAACAGCCACTTAACTCATCTACCTGCCTCCAGCCTTGACCCCCTTGATCCATCATTTGCCAGACAGAGTTCTCTGATACGAAACTCTTACTCCCCTTCTTAAAACTTTCATCTGTCTACCACCTACAGGATAAAACCCCAAATCCCCCACTGGTGGTCCAGAGCTGCTTAAGTTCCCTTCATCCTCCATGCTGTGTCTCCTCTTAGTGTCTGTAAAAGCTTCCATATATTGTACATTTGTTACATGCCAAGTACTGAGTGGTAGATACAACACGCGTTGCCCTATTTGCAATGCCTTCCATCTCCCAGTCCCTTCACCGAACTCCTAGTTATTCTTCCAGACTAAGCTCATGTGTCACCCCTCCAGGAAATGTTAATTAATGCCAGCAACCGCCCACCCGTGTCCCTGCCCTGTGCAGTTTGAGATGAGAATCCCTTCCTGCTCCCATGATATCCTACGGCTACCTCTATCACTGTCCTTACCACATTATTTATGTGTCTTTCATCCCCAGACTAGCACTGTCCATTAGGAACATAATGTGAACCACACATATAATTTTAAATTTTCTAATAGCCACAATAAAAAGGAAAATATTAATTTTAACATATTTAACCCAGTATATCCAGTATGCTATTATTTTAACATGCTATCAATATAAAAATGATTAATGGGATGGTTTGCATTCTTTGTTTATACTTAGTCTTTGAAATCTGATGTGTGCTTTACACAGTATGTCTCACATGCTCGATAACCACATGGGACGTAGTGGCTGCCATACAGGTCTAGACTATGACTCAATGAGGACACAAACCACGTCTTGTGTCCCTGGCACAAAGCCCAGTGCCTGGCATTTAGCAGACACTCCATTAATGTGGAAGTAGAAGGGTAGAATGGAGCAATCTGCATCCTGTATAAAAAGTAAGAACTGTCTTTATTAAGGTACTTTTCTCTTTTGCATTTCCTTATGATCAATCTCTCCCTGTTCTACAAGGGGCACTTTTGTTTCTAGACAGTTAGGTTTATTGCAACAGAAATACAAAGTATAAAAAGGAATTCATATTTAGTTTTCTGATATACAAAGCTAGCCTTTGTTTTTAAGAAAGAAAAGAGCTTTTTCTGGATTTTTAAAGCTCCCATAGATATATCAAAATTTAGACCTTATAGATTAGCAGGTATACTAACGTTTATTCATACTATTCAATATGTACAAGAAAGTCCTTTCACCTGTCCCCAGTGAAAATAAAAAGAAATGTTGTGGTAGTATACATAACTATATGTGTAATATATAGTTATTACATATAATATATAGATATAGATATGGTTTGGCTCTGTGTCCCCACCCATATCTCATCTTTAATTATATTCCTATAATTCCCACGTGTTGTGGGAGGGACCCAATAGGAGATGATTTGAATCATGGGGGCGGTTTCCCCCATACTGTTCTCATGGTAGTGAATAAGTCTCATGAGATCTGATGGTTTTATCAGGGGTTTCTGCGTTTGCATCTTTCTCATTCTGTCTTGCTGCCACCATGTAGGAAATGCCTTTCACTGCCACCATGATTCTGAGGCCTCCTCAGCCATGTGGAAGTGTAAGTCCAATTAAACCTCTTTTTCTTCCCAGTCTCGGGTATGTCTTTATCAGCTGCATGAAAACGGACTAATACAGTAAATTCGGAACAATAAAGTAGGGCGTTGCTGAAAAGATACCCAAAAAGGTGCAAGCAACTTTGGAACTGGGTATCAGGCAGAGGTTGCAACAGTTTGGAGGGCTCAGAAGAAAGCAGGAAAGTGTGGGAAAGTTTGCAACCTCCTAAAAACTTGTTGAATGGCTTTGACAAAAATGCTGATCATGATAGGAACAATAAGGTCGAGGCTGAGTTGGTCTCAGATGGAAATGAGGAATTTGTTGGGAATTGGAGCAAAGGCGACTCCTGTTATGTTTTAACCAAAAGACTAGTGGCATTTTGCCCCTGCCCTAGAGATTTGTGGAACTTTAAACTTGAGAGAGTTGATTTAGGGTGTGTGGTGGAAGAAATTTCTAAGCAGCAAAGCATTTAAGAGGTGACTTGGGTGCTGTTAAAAGCATTCTATTTTAAAAAGGAAACAGAGCACAAAAATTCAGAAAATTTGCAGCCTGATAATGCAGTAGAAAAGAAAAAACCAGCTGGGTGCGGTAGCCCACGCCTGTAATCCCTCAGACTTTTGGAGGCCGAGGGGGGTGGATCACCTGAGGCCAGGAGTTCGAGAACAGCCTGGGCAACATGGTGAAACCCCATCTCTACGAAAAATACAAAAATTAGCCTGGTGTAGTGGCGGGTGCCTATAGTCCCAGCTACTTGGGAGGCTGAGGCAGGAGAATCGCTTGAACCTGGGAGGCTGGTTGCAGAGCCCAGATTGCGCCACTGCACTCCAGCCTGGACAACAGAGCCAAACTCTGTCTCAAAAAAAGAAAAGAAAAGAAAAGAAAAACCCATTTTTTGAGGAGAAATTCAAGCTGGCTGTAGGAATTTGCATAAGTAACAAGAAGCCATGTTAATCCCCAAGACAACTGGGAAAATGTCTGCAGGGCATGCCGGGGGTCTTCACAGCAGCCCTTCAATCACAGACCTGGAAGCCTAGGAGGAAAAAGTGGTTTCATGGGCTGGGCCCAGAGTCCCCATGCTGTGTGCAGCCTAGGGACTTGGTGCCTTGTGTCCCAGCCGCTCTCGCCATTGCTAAAAGGTGCCAAGGTACAGCTCAGCCCATGGTTTCAGAGGGTGCGAGCCCCAAACCTTGGCAGCTTCCATATGGTATTAAACCTCTGGGCGCACAGAAGTCAAGAATTGAGGTTTAGGAACCTCCACCTAGATTTCAGAAGATGTATGGAAACATCTGGATGCCCAGGGAAAAGTTTGCTGCAGGAGTGGGGCCCTCCTGGAGAACCTGTGCTAGGACAGTACAGAAGGGAAATATGGGGTCAGAGCCCCCACACAGAATCCCGATTGTGGCACCACCTAGTGGAGCTGTGAGAAGAGGGCCAGACCCCAGAATGGTAGATCCACCAGCAGCTTGCCCCGTGCACCTGGAAAAGCCACAGACACTCAGTGCCAGCCTGTGAAAGCAGCCAAGAGTGGGACTATACCCTGCAAAGCCACAGGGGCGGAGCTGCCCAAGACTATGAGAACCTACCTCTTGCATCAGCATGACCTGGATGTGAGACATGGAGTCAAAGGAGATCATTTTGGAGCTTTAGATTTCGACTGCCCCACTGGATTTCAGACTCACATGGGCCTTGTAACACCTTTGTTTTGGCCAATTTCTCCCACTTGGAACAGCTGTATTTACCAAATGCCTGTACCCTCATTATATCTAGAAAGTAACTAGCTCGCTTTTGATTTTACAGGCTCATAAGTGGAGGGGACTTGCCTTGTCTCAGATGGGACTTTGGACTGTGGACTTTTGGTTTAATGCTGAAATGAGTTAAGACTTTGGGGGACTGTTGGGAAGGCATGATTGGTTTTGAAATGTGAGGACATGAGATTTGGAGGGGCCAGGGACAAAATGATATGGTTTGACTCTGTGTCCCCACCCAAATCTCATCTTTAATTGTACTCCCATAATTCCCATGTGTTGTGGGAAGGACCTGGTGGGAGATAATTGAATCGTGGGGGCGGTTTCTCCCATACTGTTCTCATGGTAGTAAATAAGTCTCATGAGGTCTGATGGTTTTATCAGGGGTTTCCACTTTTGCAAAATTCCTCATTTTCTCTTGCTGCTGCCATGTAAGAAGTGCCTTTTGCCTCCTGTCACGATTCTGAGACCTCCCCAGCCATGTGGAACTGTAAGTCCAATTAAACCTCTTTTTCTTCCTAGTCTCAGGTATGTCTTTATCAGCAGTGTGCAAATGGACTAAGTGTGTGTGTGTGTGTATATATATATATATAACTATATATGCAGTTATATATAATATAGCATATAATAAATGAAACTGTTCAAAAGAAGTACATTATTCAAGGTGGTCAAATGATTTAAACGAAACTGAGACCGTATCACTTGATCGTGTAGTGCTTAGATAAAAGATGTTGTGTTATGAAGAACAAAAACATCCTTAAAAAATTAAGTGTTAGAATACACGAATTATATTCTAGGTTTTTGTCCAGCTACACAAGAGATTCTTTAACATGTGGATTCTTTCTCCACCTTCGACCTCATTCAGAATGTCCTAGCACTGAAAAAAACGTTGTCAAAGATAAACATACAAGAATACCATGGAAGAATAAGATTCAGAGGTTCCTGAGAGAAGACAAAGGGCTGGTTTGTTGCTCTTTTACCTACTAGAAAAGATAATTAAGGCCAGGTGGGATGCATACAGTAAAAGAGGGCACCTGAACAAACAAGTATTGAATTTAGAGAATGCCTACGAGTCTGTGCTGGGCTACGTTCCCAAGACAGACTCAGAAGTTGCCTGCCCTGCCAGGTACCTGCTAATCTACCCCTCTCCGAAGGGAACATTTTCTTTATGGCTTTATGAAGCGCCTCTTGAAAGCTCCAAATCTTATTTTTTTTCTACGTGATTAATTGGCACAGTATTAAGCTTGACTAATTATATTAAACAAGTAATTTTTGATGGTGGAATGAATCCAGGGTTCCTTGAAACTGTCCAAATGGTCCCGCGTAGAGGAAACACTTCACAGACGTTTCAGTGTACCTACAACTGAAAAATTGGTGTCAGTCTCTAGATTCAAGCTGATGGTTCCTGTGGGAGAATGCAAATTCAAGGTGAATTAGGAGATGTAATGTGAGATGCCATCTGTGAAATAAGAAATGGAACACTTTATTTAAATTCTTGGTTTTCTTGTAGCCTTCTAATCAGAAATGTAAAAGAGAGGCTTGGCATAGAATTCTGGAATAATACTGTGGCTCCTTTTGCCTTTCCATGTGATCTTATTCTTTTTTTGTTTATGGAACATAGATAAGATGCTGAGTGCTGCATTCTGCATTTTTTTTGCCTCAGGCATTTAACAGAATGCCAGCTTTCCATGTGCACGGAGCTGCACTCACTCAGTACCTACTACTTGGCAAGCCAGAGTCACCCACTGTGTACCTTTTCTCCTAATGAAGCTTCCATTATCCCACTTTAACACCTGTATTCTCAATTTGCTGTCCCTATCAAAATGCTCTCAAGAAATGACCTGAAACCTTTACATAAATCTAGTAAAGCAAATTAATCTCGTTGAAGGCTCGGCTAGTGAATTAACAGTTGAGACTTCTGTGCTGTATACGCCTGTGTTTGTTTCTAACATGATGAAAAGTCTTCATGTCTGTCCTTTTCATGGGGTGAGGAGGATGGATTAACTCAGGAGGAAAGATTGTGACTTAATGAAGACAATGGGCTGTTCAAACACTCAAAAAAGAGTGGTTTCTTTTTTGGAGGGGAAGAGGGTCCTAAAGATTTGGCATTCTTCCTGATGAACTGTCAAAAAGGAATAGAATGAAGGTTATGATTTGGGTAGAGGGTGAGGTGAAAAGAAATGGAAAGTGATGAACCTTACTCTGTTGATCCCCATGGGCTTAGGGAACAGAGATGCACGTTCTGGAAGGTGTGGATTCCAAGTGTTGTTGGATCCAGCTCTGAGGCAGGACTTCAAGGGGAACAGGGCTAAGGCTCTCTGAAGGGCAGGCACTGCAACTTCAACCTTGGGAGGTTGAGCAAAGGGAATACATCTGAGGCCAGCTTCAGGTAAAGGAGGTGGCATTAATGTGAGGAACTTCACTCCAAAATGTCCCACCATTCTAGGCAGAAAGAGGAGCAGGTAAGATTGACTTTCACAGTGAGGAGCAATATCAGACAGCAAAGTGATTAACAACAGCAATGTGGGGCAGCCACAGGGCCAGAGGACTTAGTGGGAAGTGTTTAATTTAAAATGGTTAATTTTATGTATGTGAATTTCTCCTCACTGGAGGAAAAAAAATAAAACAAAACAAAAATCTTAGCAGTGAGGGCTCAGATTTGTGTTCAGGAGCTAGAAGCTTGGGAAACATCTGGTTGCAACTGTCAAAGAAAGCCACTGGGTCCTCAAATTACCCAAGGGAAAGGGGGGAAACACCAGAGACCAAGAACTAACAGTGGGAGCAAGAGCTAGTTCTGACTTAGGTTTAATTGGAAAAAGTAAAGTGACCCTCAAGTGATGTTCCAATGCATATTCATAGTCCCATAAACAACACAGATGGCCCTGCGCTTCCCACAAATACAAAGCCTACAGAAATACAAAGTTTCAGTGGGATTCCAGCCCCCCTACATGAAGCTCCCTGCCATCTTCCAGCCACCTGGTGTCATTGCAGTTTCCTTATCTGCTCCCTAGAAACAGTAGAAAGGTGCTAGTCTGGAATTTTTTAATTTTTTTTTTTTTTTTTTGAGACAGAGTCTTGCTCTTGTGGCCCAGGCTGGAGTGCAGTGGCATGATCTTTGCTCACTGCAACCTCCACCTCCCAGGTTCAAGCAATTCCCCTGCCTCAGCCTCTTGAGTAGCGGAGACTACAGGTGCGCACCACCCCCGCCCAGCTAATTTTTGTGTTTTTAGTAGAGGCGGGGTTTCACCGTGTTAGCCAGGCCTGTCTCGAACTCCTGACCTCAGGTGATCCGCCCACCTTGGCCTCCCAAAGTGCGGGAATTACAGGCGTGAACCACTGCACCGAGCCTAAAATTTTTTATTGATATGTAATAGTTGTGCATATTTGGGGGGTACATGTGATATTTTTCTGTATGTATATAGTGTGTAATGATCAGGTTAGGGTATTTGGGCTACCCATCACCTCAAACATTTTTCTTTGTGTTGGGAACATTATAAATCTCTTCTAGCTATTTTGAAATATAAAATTATTGTTAACTATAATTTCCCTGCTGTACTATCAAATACTAGAAGTTATTCCTTCTCTCTAACTGTATTTTTATACCCCTTAACCAATTTGTCAGTTCTTCCTCCCCTATCCCATCCCAGCCTCTGGTAACCATTATTCTACTCTCTACCTCCGTGAGATCCACTTTTTTAGCTCCCACATATAAGTGAAAACATGAGATATTTGTCTTTCTGTGCTTGATTTATTTCACGTAACATAATGACCTCCAGTTTTATCCATGTTGCTGCAGATAACAGAATTTCATTCTTTTTGTGGTTGAATAATATTCCATTGTGTATATATACATTTTCTTTATCCATTAATCTGTTGATGGATATCTGTTGCTTCCATATCTCAGTCCTCGTGAATAGTGAAACAATAAACATGGGAACACAGATATCAGTATACTGATTTCCTTTTTGTGTATCCAGCAGTGAGATTGCTGGATCATGTGACAGTTCTGCTTTTTAGCTTTTTGAGGAGCCTCCCTACTGTTTTCCAATTTTTAATGGGTCTCCTATGTGGAGAAGAAGAGCTTTCGAACAACAGACCTATTGTATAACTCTCTCAACCTCTCATTTCTCCCCTACCCAGGGGATATTGTGTCTTTCTGCACCACATAAATATTTTATATCTCAGTGAGAAAAATCTTATTTTGGATTTTATCAAACAGTTATCACTTTGTCATTTCTTGGCCTGATATATTCATTCATTTCCCAACAAATATTCAACAAATAATACATCAGGCACTGTGCTTAGTTCTAGGAATACAAAGATGAGGTTGTGGACCCAAAAAAGTTCTCCAGCTCTGAAAGAAACCAGTTTCTTGGAGAACCAGTTCCCCAAGAAGGAACGCTTACTTTCAGTTGTGGAAGATATTTGACATTATGGCTTTTTGTTGGTTGTTTTTGTTGTTTGAGATGGAGTCTCGCACTGTTGCCTGGGCTGGAGTGCAGTGGCACGATCTCGGCTCACTGCAACCTCCGCCTCCCAGGTTCAAGTGATTCTCCTGCCTCAGCCTCCCAAGTAGCTGGGATTACAGGCATCCGCCACCATGCCCAGCTAATTTTTTGTATTTTTAGTAGAGACGGGGTTTCACTATGTTGGCCAGGCTGGTCGCAAACTCCTGACCTCATGGCTGCCTGCTTTGACCTCCCAAAGTGCTGGGATTACAGGCGTGAGCTATCATGCCTAGCCGACATTATGGCTTCTTATTTACATCTGTTTGGAAGGTGCTATAGACTGACTGACTGTGTCCCCCGCAAAATTCATAAGTTGAAACTTAATCTTCAGTGTGAAGGTATTAGGAGGTAGGGCCTTTGGGAAGTGATTAAGCCATGAGGGTGAAGCCCTCGTGATTGGATTTAGTGCCCTTATAAAAGAGGCCCAGAGAGATCCCTCACTTACCCTGCCATTTGAGGATACAGCAAAAAGATCGCTGTCTCTGAACCAGACAGTAGCCTTCACCAGACACTGAATCTGCCACTGCTGTGGTGTTAGACTTCCCAGACTGCAGAGCTGGAGAAATAAATTTATGTTGCTTATAAGATACCTGATAAGTGGTATTTTGTTATAGTAGCCTGAATGGACTAAAACAGAACAAGTAAGAATATAAGTGATGGCGGGGTACAGCACCTCACGCCTGTAATCCCAGCACTTTGGGAGGCCAAGGTGGGCAGATCACGAGGTCAGGAAATCTAGACCATCCTGGCTAACATAGTGAAACCCCATCTCTACTAAAAATACAAAAAATTAGCTGGGCGTGGTGGCAGGCACCTGTAGTCCCAGCTACTTGGGAGACTGAGGCAGGAAAATGGTGTAAACCCAGGAGGAGGAGATTGCAGTGAGCTGAAATCGCACGCCACTGCACTCCAGCCTGGACAACAGTGCAAGACTCTGTCTCAAAAAAAAAAAAAAAGAATATAAGTGACTTCAGGATGTTTTGAAGACCTGTTCAAACCTCATCAATACAATATTGTTTGCTTAAACTATTGAATAATTCAAAGTAATTTCTAATCAGCCATTATGGTGCCATATGCCTTTTTCACAGACACAGCGGCTAAAAGACTATACAGTCTGAAATAGGATCATTCAAATTCTTTTTCCAGTTCACTGCGTCTCTAACTATGAAGGGTACAATGCCCAAAACAGAATGTCATGGAGGGTTCGGCCAAAATAGGAGCACGAGCATCTTATGGGTCAAATCTTCAGGAAGCTTAGATATAGGCATGGGAACATATTTTGTCCTCTTACAACACAGGTACCAAAGAAGGGAAGAAAATACATAGAACTGGATTCAGAACAATATGAGAAAAACAAAGGCCAGGACTTCCATTTCTTAAAGAGATAAAGCCTGAATGGGCAAAGGTGACTGTGTTTGCTAACAGACAAAGACATCACCTAAGGAAATGCTGAATACTTCTCAAATTAATCTCTAGTTGCACATAAATATTCTGTTGACTAGAGTGGATTAGTATATAATTTATTTTGAAAAATAGAAACATAATGGTATATCTTAATTTAAATTCTATGATTCTGTGATGTAATTTCAATCCATTTCCTGCAGTTTTGCTCTTTTCTTTAGTGGTGTTTCATAGGCTTGTCACCAGAGGGTGGTACTTTCTTTTAGGTTCACTACTTCGGACAATGGTAATTAGAGGATGTGGAAACTTACCTGACACAGTAAAGTACTTTCTGGAATGTAAATTTCCCTTTCTCCATGGCATTCTGTTTTCAACTTACCTGTTGCTTATGTATGCTGATTTTACCAGACCCTTGAGTTAATGGGAAAGAATGTTGTAGTCTCAGACTTAGCTTGGACAAAAAAACGTTTTTTCACCTACTGTATTGGTTGGCCAAAGGTTTTTACCTTGAGTTTTCTGCATTTAGGTTATCTTTTATGTACTTATAGTTCCTCCATTATTTTTAGAATATTTGGAATATCATTGGTTACAATAAATAGGTCTACCAGTATCCTGGAACATGCGAGAGTTACAGAAGATAATAGTAAGAATATCGTTTTCTATTTGTATGGCACACTACACATTCGTATGCATTGTCTTACTGATCAAACTAAGCATATGAGTCAGATAGTGCTACTATTTCCAATCTGCAAATAAAAAAGACTGAGACACTCAGAGGTTACGTAATTTACTATGAAACATGTTTAAAAGTGGCAGAGTTGGGTTCATACCAATGCTGTATTTTGACTTCAAATCCAGCATTGATTACATTTTTTTCCTCAAAAATTATTACTTTTTGTATTTCTCTGAAGAAGTCTACTGTTGCAATCTAGAGAACTGGATTTGAATCTTAGTTCCTCCAACTACTAGACACATGACTTGAAAAAGGTGTTTGAGCTCTCAAAGCCTCACTGTTCTGAGGCCATAATGTCCACGTGATGATGGACTTAACATTACCTTTTAAGATGTTGTGAAGTCCAAATCGGGTTATATTCAAGCATGCAGTTACCACTCAATAAATATTAGTTATTTTTCTTACTATTCTCAGAACAATTCTTAAGGAGACATGTTTTTTAATTGTGGTAAAAGATACATAATTTTTCACCCAGGCTGGAGTACGGTGGCATGATCTCGACTCACTGTAACCTCGACCTCCTGGGTTTAATCCATCCTCCCTCCTTAGCCTCCTAAATAGTGGGGACTACAGACATTCACCACCATGCCCAGCTATTTTTTTGTATTTTTTTAAAGATGGGGTTTCACCACGTTAGGCTGGTCTGGAACGCCTGGGCTCAAGTGATCCGCCTGCTACAGCCTCCTAAAGTGCTGGGATTACAGGCATGAGCCACCATGCCCGGCCTCATCTTGACTTTTCTTTTTTTTTTTTTTTGAGATGGGGTCTCTCTCTGTTGCCCAGGCTGTAGTGCAGTGGCGCGATCTCGGCTCACCGCAGCCTTCACCTCCGAGGTTCAAGCACTCCTCCCACCTCAGCGCCCCCGAGTAGCTGGGATTACAGGTGCACCACCATGCCCGGCTAATTTTTGTATTTTCCGTAGAGACAAGGTTTCACCGTGTTGGCCAGGCTGGTCCCTAACTCCTGACCCCAGGTGATCTGTCCACCTCAGCCTCCCAAAGTGCTGGGATTACAGGTGTGAGCCACCGCGCCAGGCCAACCATTTTTAAGTATACAGTTCAGTACTGTTAAGTGTATTCACATTGTTATGCAAACAATCTTCACAACTCTTTATCTTGCAAAACTGAAACTTTTTACCCATTTAAGGCCCCCATTGCCGCCTGCGTCCTAGTCCATGGCAACCATGATTTCTGCTTTCTGTGTCTACAAATTTACCTATTCTGGATACCACATATAAGTGGAATCATACAAGATTTGTCTTTTTGTGACTGGCCCATTCATTTAGCATAATGTCCTCAAGGTTTATTCTTCATTCATGTTGTAGCATGTGTCAGAATTTCCTTCCCTTTTAAGGATAATACCACATCTTGTTTACTCATGAACATTTGAGTTTTTTCTACCTATTGGCTATTTTGAATAATGTTTCTATGAACATGGGTGTCTAAATTATCTCTCCAAGACCTGACTTAATTATTTGGGGGTACATACCCAGAAGTGGAATTACTGAATCATGTAAGTCTTTCTGTTTTTACTATTTACTGCCATGTTGTTTGCCACAGTGGCTGCACCATTTTACTTTCCCACCAACAATGCATAAGAATCCACATTTCTCTACATCCTCTTCTGTTTTTTTCTGTGTGTTTTTTTGTTTGTTTCTTTGTTTTTTTAATGTACCCATCCTAACAGATGTGATTAAGGAGATAAAGAATTGACATACGTAATTTCCACTCTTTTAACCCTGAAGCCTAAGATGGTCTGACTGGCCTAATTTTTCAACCTCTTTTCTTATGAGTGTATTTTTGTTTGTTTGTTTGTTTTGAGACAGAGCCTCACTCTGTCACCCAGGCTGGAGTACAGTGGTGCCATCTCAGCTCACTGCAGCCTCCACCTCCCAGGTTCAAGCAATTCTCCCACCTCAGCCTCCCGAGTAGCTGAGATTACAGGGGTGTGCCATCACGTCTGGCTAATTTTTGCATTTTTAGTAGAGATGGGGTTTTACCATGTTGGCCAGGCTGGTCTCAAATGACTGACTTCAGGTGATCTGCCCACCTCAGCCTCCCAAAGTGCTAGGATTTCAGGCGTGAGCCACCACGCCCGGCCACTTTTCTTGTTATTCTCACCACTAGTACTCTGGCAAAAAATATCCTCTAAGCATGGTGAGCCTTCAGGGCATGGTATTTCTATTTGGTCCTTCTCAGAACACCTAGTAGCAAATTTTGTATCTATTTACTTACTGAGAGTCAATCTTTCTGTTTTTCTATTTCTTTCACAGCATAAATATTTTCTGCTTATAATTCAATTTAATTGACAGGCATAGTTAGGGGAATTTTCAAGTCATAATGTGTCTGGAGTTGGGTTCCTTCCAGTGGGTTCTTGGTCTCACTGACTTCAAGAATGAAGCCGCGGACCCTCGCGGTCTGTGTGACAGCTCTTAAAGGTGGCACAGACCCAAGGAGGGAGCAGCAGCAAGATTTATTGTCAAGAGCGAAAGAACAAAAATTCCACACTGTCCAAGGGGACCTGAGTGGGTGGCTGGGGTGGCCAGCTTTTATTCCCTTATTTGTCCCTGCCCATGTCTTGCTGATTGGTCCATTTTACAGAGTGCTGATTGGTCCATTTTACAGAGCACTGATTGGTCCATTTTATAGTGTGCTGGTTGGTCCATCTTACAGAGCACTGATTGGTCCATTTTACAAACCTCTAGCTAGTCACAGAATGCTGATTGGTGCGTTTTACAGCCCTAGCTACAGAGTGCTGATTGGCGCATTTTACAATCCTCTTATAAGACAGAAAATTTCTCCAAGTCCCCACCCAACCCAGAAGTCCAGCTGTCTTCACCTCTGAATAAGTCAAATGTCAAATTTAGTTTTCCGGAACTATAATTACATATGTTAGAGTTTCTCACCCTATCTTCCTTGTCTGTTAACTTCATTCATATTTTTCTTCTCTCTGGATGCATTTTGGACAATTTCTTCGGATAGGCTTTCAGTTCACCAATTCATTCTTTCAGCTGTATTGCCTTTGTTGTTAAATTTGTCCACTTAGTTTCTAGTTTCAATTGTTAAATTTTGTTTCTTTCTAGAAGTTTGTTTCTTTCCTAACATATTTGGATATTTGATAACATTTCTGGTTCCTTGAACATATCTTCAAACTTGTTTTTAATTTCTTTTTTTTATTTTTTGAGATGGAGTCTTGCTCTGTCGCCCAGGCTGAAATGCAGTGGTACGATCTTGGCTCACTGCAACCTCCACCTCCTGGGTTCAAGCAATTCTCCTGCCTCAACCTTCTAAGTAGCTGGGATTACAGGCATGCATGCGCCACCACTCCCAACTAATTTTTGTATTTTTAGTAGAGATGGGTTTCACCATATTGACCAGGCTGGTCTCAAGCTCCTGACCTCAGGTGATCCGCCCGCCTCGGCCTCCCAAAAGTGCTGGGATTACAGGCGTGAGCCACCGCACCTGGCCGTTTTTAATTCTTTTAAACATAGTAAGTATAGTTATTTTAGAGTCTGTATGTAGTAATTCCATTATCCAGGATTACAGGCATGAGCCACCGCACCTGGCCGTTTTTAATTCCTTTAAACATAGTAAGTATAGTTATTTTAGAGTCTGTATGTAGTAATTCCATTATCCAGAATCCTTGAGGGTTCTATTTCTGCAGTTTATTTTTTCTGCTAATTGTTCCTTATGTTGCCTTCTTTCCGTGTGTGTGTAACTAGTTTTTTAGTGTGAACTACATATATATATCTTTTTTTTTGGGTAGGGGGGACTTTATGCGTGTGAATTATTTAAGCCTAGGACAAAGATGTATTATTCCAGAATCATTTTGCGTTTGTTTGTACTAGCAGGACTGCCTGAAGGCACTAACAGTCGAGAATCACTCAAAATCAAATTTGGGACCTGAGATCCTTTGGACTACCTAAATAGCGTGAATTTGAGCTCCAAACTGACATGAGGACTGGCTTATGAGTCCAAGTTCTCAGCAATGATTCTCTCTCTGCTCGTTAACTGGATTTGAAACTCTTTTTTTTTAATCTGCTGTAAGGGTGGGGGTGGGTGTCATTTTCTATTTACTTACACCGAGGGCGTTGCCCTTTGCAGTCCTAACTTTATGCTAGAGAGGAAATCTTATTAGATGACTCCCCACCTGGAGGCAGTCTCTAGGCTTTTTACCTGCGCACTGTGTGGTCATGACAATCAAAGCTAAAGTTCCTGCAGTTAAGCAAATGCCCCCAGAGAGAAAGTCAGCTGCAGTGCTCCACTTATCTCTGAGTTCTTTCTTTCAGGTATTAGGCCTAAGAACTATTTCCTCTCTTAAAATTCGTCAGTTTAAGATACTTTAAATATTTTATCCAGAATGCTCAGTTGTTTCCAGTGGGAGGGTCAGTTTGTATACCTGTTCTCCATACTACCAGAAGCAAAGTCCCTCCCCATGTTTTTAGCAGTTCCATCTTTTGTTTCCAATTTGGTGAAGTTTGGTAGAATTGGCAATGAGTAGGGGAAAAATTTGATCCAATAAAAATCAGGAAAATATGGTTAAGCAAACACTAAGTTATTCCTTTTAAAACATGTACTTCCTGTGCACCTGAGCTAGCTCTATAATCGCTATACAATAAGAGGGTGACCGCACTGCCCTCGCTCAGGGGATAGCTTCAGGCTGATTTCATACATATTCACACCGTTGAAGCCACTGTCACTCCATAAAGTGTTTAGGACCCTGGACCTCTGGCTTGGTAAGGTCCAAAACTGCTAAGTATTGGATTGAGGGATGCTCTCACTAGAAGTGCAGATGGAAAGTGGGTAGGGACGGGAGACCTGGTGATTGCGGGGCGATAAGTAGAATCTTTGAGACAAACTGAAACATTATCCCAGAAAAGTTCAAGAAGCAAAGGGCCAGCAGGTGTCCTCACTAGAAAGCAGCAAGAAGGATAAATCTTGCTGAATTAATCTTCCCGACCGTTCCCGGCTGCTCTTGACAGATCTTTTCACCTGGACCCTCCTGCTCTCAACCATGACTTCCCCCTACCTAGACTCAGCTTTATCCGCTCTGATCCTCCTCTGCTCTCCTTCCCTAGTCAGCTATTTATCAAGCAGAAAAGTCTCTCTGTATAAGTAGGCCTGCAGATCTTCCTCTGTGGAACAGTTTTCAGAGCCTTTGGAGTGAGACAGACATGAGGCAATAGTTAAGGCAATAGTTCCAGGACTTTAAAAAAAAAAAAAAAAAAAGGCTGGGTGAGGTGGCTCACACCTGTAATCCCAGCACTTTGGGAGGCCGAAGCAGGTGGATCATGAGGTCAGGAGTTCGAGACCAGTCTGACCAACATGGTGAAACCCCATCTGTACTAAAAATAAAAAAATTAGGCTGGCGTGGTGGCGCACACCTGTAATCATAGCTACTCAGGAGGCTGAGGCAGGAGAATTGCTTGAACCCAGGAGTTGGAGGTTGCAGTGAGCCGAGATTGTGCCGCTGCACTCCAGCCTGGGTGACAGAGCGAGACTCCATCTCAAAAAAAAAAAAAAAAGGAAAAAAATCCTGGACCAGTTAAATATTTAGAAAAGTATAAGGGCTGACAAAGAATTTATTCACTTTGTAGTTTTCTAAGTAAGAACATTAAAAAAAAAAAAAAAAACCTTGCTGCATATCAACATCTAATATTGTATCAGTTTGCTACGTAAGGGACCACCCCTAAAGCAGCACCACACCCTGTGGGCCCTTCTTGTCTCGGCCCTTCTTGTCTGAGCCTGACAGTTCAGATGCTCTCACTCACACATCTGGACCCTCAGTTTGGGCAGCCAGGTTGGCTGGAGCCTCTCTTCACATGGTCTCTGATCTCAAGAGGCCAGCCAGCGCTTGTTCACATGACGATCAAGGGTTCCCAGCGGCAAGAGAGAAAATTTCAGGGCACAAGCCCTTTTCAAGCCCTTACCTCACCTTTACTAATGTTGCATTGGTCAAAGCAAGTAACAAAGGCAGCCTAGATTCAAGAGGTAGATGAATAGATTCCTCTTCTTGACAAAAGGAGCTACTACATCACATTACAAAGAGACACAAAAACAGAAACAAATTTGTGACCATTTGTGCTGCAGCCTACTACAACCATAATCATCATTTCATAGAAAAAGATCATCTTACCATGGATAGTTAGAAAAAAAGTTCTTCAAATGTAAAATATTTAGCTACATATATATAAAAAAAAAACCCACAGCATTGTCCTTATTTTATTTTATTTTTCTTAATACCCTGGA
Source organism: Mandrillus leucophaeus (assembly GCF_000951045.1). Lineage (NCBI taxonomy): Eukaryota > Metazoa > Chordata > Mammalia > Primates > Cercopithecidae > Mandrillus > Mandrillus leucophaeus. Next base: position 403,665 of record NW_012105908.1, read on the forward strand.
CTGGTGAAAACTTTTATTCTTAGCAGCATTATTCCAGAGAATGGTGTTTGGAACTATGTTAAGAAATGGAATCTGGCAGCATTGGCTAGGATTAGAGAAAAGGGTGGGGAGACTGGAGGAGGGAAGCCAGATAAGAATGCAGATAAAGATAATGAGAGAGCAGGAAGTAGGTGAGTGGCCACTGGAATAACCAGAAAGGAGGGAAATGTGATAACTAGCTCAGAGTAGCTCTTTAACACCAGGATAAGATGGGGTGTGTGTGTGCGCGCGCACACATGTGTGTCTGAAAGGATGGAGCCCTGATTCTAGGGCTTTCGTTTTCTATTATTGGTGACAAATCACCACTAATTTAGCCACTTAAAACAACATCCACTTGTTATCTCACAGTTTTCTTTGGGTCAGGAACCCAGGCATGGGTTAAAATTTGATCCTCTGCTCAAGGTCCCACAAGGCCAAAATGAAGGCTTTGGTCCAGCCGGGCCCTTACCTGGAGGCTGCAGGGAAGAATCCATTTCCAGACTCTTTCAAGGCTGGAGGAATCCATACCCTTACAGTTGTGGGACCGAGGTCCCTCTTTCTTCGTTGGCTGTCAGCTTGTCTTAGTGTGCTCAAGTGATAACAGAATACCACAGACTGGGTGGTTTAAACAGCAGGCATTTATTTTTTCACAGTTCTGGAGACTGGATGTCTATGATCAAGGTGCCTGCATGGTCACATTATGGTGAGGATGTTCCTCCTGGCTTGTAGATACCTTCTGACTGTGTCCTCACATTGGAGGGGTTGGGGGAGCAAGAGAGCTATCTGGTATCTCTTCTAAGGGAACTAATCCCACCAAACCAGGATCCCAACCTCATGACCTCATCCTACCCTAATTGCCTCAAAGACTCTGTCTGACAATATCATCACATTGGAGGTTAGGGTTTCAACATATAAATTAGGAGAGGAGGGACACAAACAGTCATAGGACAGCTCCTGGGGCTGCCTGCCTTTCTTCCATGTGGCCCCTCTACCTTTAAGCCGGCAGTGACCTTAATGCTTCAGGTCTCCCTGTTTCCTTCTGCCACCAACCAGAGAAGGCTCTCTGCCTTTAAGGGCTTGTGTGATTAGATCACACCCACCTGGATACTCTCCTTATTTCAAGATCATTTCTGCTGTCTAAAATGATCCTGGGATGATATTTCATCATATTCCAGGGATTAGGGCAGGACATACTCAGGGAGCAATTTTATAATTTCTACCTACTGCATCGTTTCTTATAAAGACAAAGTGAAAGTATCAAGGAGATTTTTTCACAATATGTTATTGTGTAATAACTGTCACCTCATAGGATTATTGTTAGATGCCTAGAATATCATGTATAAGAAAATGCATTGCAAATATAAAGCCCTTTAGGGATCATATCTCTTATGGACAGAGTGAAGGGTTGGAATGAGCACAGATTCATTGAACTGGAGTTTGAAATTCACCTCCACCACTGGTCAGTGACTCAAACATCCTTCTCCTTTGGGGAATTTTATTAATTGCTACCACTAGGTGTCATCTACCCAGCTGGAGAGAAGATAAAGCTCCCTGAGGCTGGGGGCTGCTTGGGACTGAGACCTGTGCATTGTACAATCCCTGGGAGATTTGGAAGCCTGGAGCAATCTGGAGGAATTCAACTCTTCCAAAAGAGAGAGCAACTGATTAGCTTTGGAAGGGGTTTATCATCAGTGCAGGCAGGTGGTGGTGACAGCGCCCTGTGATGGTTTTGTCACCTCCCGTGACCCACTTGTTCTGTCTGGGAAGTGAAGTGCTTGCTTTCCAGCTTCAGCAGTGTGTTTTGGTGCCCTCGAGAACTGGGGTGGATGGCATGAGCCAAAGCAAAAACCAAAATGCTGACACTGACATCTCAGCCATTTTTAGGGTCCAACGGGTAGTGGTGGAAGTCTTTGTTGCCAAGGATTCTGTGAGGCTTGGCTCTCAGGACCTGGACCATGGCTAGTGTTCCTCGCTGGGGCAAATACATGAACTTTAGATACAGTCAGGAACTTGGCATGAGGGGGCAGAGCCACTGCAGGAGGTTTGAGTCCGGAACTACTGCTGGTGCTATTAGAATATAAATGACTTGCAAAAGACAACCCTCGCCATGGAGAGCTCTCCTGCAGGATGTAGGACACAGACTTAAAAGAGACAACTCTGAATTTATGCTTATTATCTGTGGTGGGGAAGTGAGCTCCGATGTGAGGGAATGCATGTTCATGTGTGCTTTTTTTTTTTCCTCTTTGTCCAGAGTCTCACTCTGCCGCCCAGGCTGGAGTACAATGGTGCAGCCTCAGCTCACTGCAACCTCCGCCTCCCAGGTTCAAGTGATTCTCATGCCTCAGCCTCCCAAGTAGCTGGGATTACAGGAGCACACTACCACGCCCAGCTAATTTTTGAATTTTTAGTAGAGACAGGGTTTTACCATGTTGGTCAGGCTGGTCTTGAACTCCTGACCTCAAGTGATCCACCCACCTCGATCTCCCAAAGTGCTGGGATTACAGGCGTGAGCCACTGGGCCTGGCCACATGTGTACTTTTTTAGCACTAGACTCTAATTACCTAAATTCCATAGAAGTAACTGCCTATAGCCTTATAACCAATGCCACTGAAGAAAATATAGACTACACAAGTTTAAAAGTTTAATTTTATTTAAACTTTTTTAAACTTTAAAAGTTTATTTTTTAATTCATATAATCTCTATGCAGAAATCACCAAAATTTCAACAACTTAATATTAGATGGGATGTTTCAGATTTTTTAAAAACACAAAAAATGCAAAAGGTAAATTATAGGTGAAATGATTTTTTTTTTTAACCATGGTTTATGAGAAAGTTGGTCTTGAGAGTTATTCCCAGAAGCTGGAATCTCAAAAAGGGCATTAGAATATGAAGAAGTAGCAGAAACATTGTTTTGTTTAAATCTGCGCAAGTATCTAATGCATTCACTAAATCAATTTGTCAAGGGCTGAGGAAGATGTGAAGTCTGTCGCAGGCATGCCTCAGTGATGCAAGGGAAGCCAGGATCTGTGACTACCCCTCAGACCCCAGGCCTTTCCCTCTGCTGGCTTGCTGTATGGTAGAGACCTGTTCTTTGAGCGAACACTGATTTCCCTTTGCCAGTAAGTCTCGGCCTGTGTCCAGAACATAAATGCATAAAGTAGTGTAAAACCCCATCATCTGTGCATACACCTGTCCCTTCTTAATCTAATTTATAATCAGACCATTTCCCCCGAAATCCTTGTTTCTGCTCAGCCATGACAGGCCTGAGTCAGTTTATTTTTTATATTAGAAATAAATTTGGTAATGAGCGAGCTTTCTACTACTTGCAAAGGTGTAACAATAATCTATGGCATTTTCGAGTTTTTACTGTATGTTTTATAACCCTGACATTGACTCATTGACATAGATATTATTGCTATACCCCACTTTATAGAAAGGTGAGCCCCTGGAAAGCAGTAGGGCAATCCTCAAAGAGCTAAAAGCAGAACTACCATTCAACCCAACAATCCCATTACTGGGTACATACCCAGAGGAATATAAATCATTCTGCCATAAAGACACATGTATGCATATGTTCATTGCAGCACTATTCACAATAGCAAAGACATGGAATCAACTAAATGTCCATCAGTGACAGACGGGATAAAGAGAATGGTAAAGATAAAAAGACAAGAAAATGAAAGAAAAAATGATAAAGATAAAAGAAAATGCATAGTATTCCATATATACCATGGAATACTGTGCAGCCATAAAAAAACTGAGATCATGTCCTTCATGGGAACATGGATGGAGCTGGAGGCTCTTATTCTTAGCAAACTAACGCAGGAACAGAAAACCAAATACTGCATTTTCTTACTTATACGCAGGAGCTAACGATGAGAACTTACGAACACAAACAAGGAAACTACAGACACTGGGGTCTACTTGATGGCAGAGGGTAGGAGGAGGGAGAGGAGCAGAAAATATAACTACTGAATACGGGGCTTAATTCCTGGGTGATGAAATATTCTGTACAACAAACCCTCGTGACATGAATTTACCTATATAACAAACCTCCACGTGTGCCCCGGAACCTAAAATAAAAGTAACAAAAAGAAAAACAAAGTTGATGCTCAGAGGGTACAGTAACCTTCCCAGTCAAATGGCGAGGCTGTAGCCTAGCAGGATTCCCACCTGGGGTCCAGGCTCCAGGCCCTGTACTTTGGTGCCACTCACCACTGTACCTCTCAGGAAGCGTGTGCTCGCCTGAGTCTGTGCCTGGAGCCCCCACGTGCCTTTGACAGTATGATGGGAGCATGTCACAGGCTAGCACTCTGAAAGGGTGGTCATTGGCCCTTCACTTGTATGAGATGAACTTTCACCTTGATGTCTGCCTTCTGCCCATTTCGGTGGCAGAACTGGTTTTTCAAAGCCTCAGTTTCTTAATTGGTAGAATGGGTCTAATTTTTCCGCTGCTGAAAATTCCTATGGGATATTATGAATCTTAAATGAGATAATATACAGTCATGTGCTTGTTAAACTATAATGCATTACCTCAAACCAGATGTTAGTGTAATTATATCTTATAATTCTGCTTTAATAAAAAATGAGGCCTAAATTATATTTTTCCTTGAAAATTACGTTGTCCTGTTCTGTAAAATAATTACTTTTATGTCCTTGCCATGGTTGGGGCTTTCAAAAAAAGAATTACTTTTAGATTCTTTTAAAAATATCCAGATTCTATTTTGTTTCCTGACAGATACTTTCCCAGTTTTGTGTTTCCTGTGGAGGAGCAGGGAAGTACACCATTAAAAACAATCCTAGAGAGCTTTCTTGCTTGGCACGAAGATCGAATTTAGCTGGGAATCTCTACTGCTAGGGCTGCGCTGACATCCTTGTTCAGCCTAGTATATGGGAACGTTTTGAGATAAATTCTTGATCATGTAGAAGAGATTCTTTTAAGAGCAGAAGTCAGGAGGAAACATCCTTCTTGGCTTTTATGATTACCTTATCTGGGCATAATAATAAGCACTCCCTTGTAGGCCAGTTTTTCTTCCAGAATGTTCAAGAATGTAGGTTACATGGTTCAGTTATAATAACACTATAAGAACATAGTAAATCAAATCGCATTGCCTAAAAGTCCCTGAGTGTCATGTCAGGTCCAGGACAGAGTGGCCTAGTTGCATAGATTGAGGTTGCTGAGTAGCTCCACTCAGCAGCAACAAGAAGAATCCAGTGTCACTTCAGGCCGGGATGCTCCCAGTCCTGAAGCAGCCCAAACCTATGCAGTAAAGAGATAAAAAATGACGACCAGTTAGGATGGATCACCTCTCTAACTCAGTCACATCTTTTTTCCCCAAGGAAGGAATCAAAATTGTATTAGTCTCTCAAAAAAGAGACATCTTATATTCTACAAATAGGGTTAATATTGCATACAAAATAATATTTGTGAACAAAAGTCTCTTTTAGCTGGTGATACATCAAAAGAACCACTTTTGTGGGTTAGAGTTTTCCTTCCCAATAAAATAATTTTTTGACTGTGTTTTGTGTTCAGATTTTATAGCCTAGCCAGTGTGTTATTTAGTCTTATTAAAGTGCCATGAGTTTCAGTGTGACTCAATTCTTGCTTAAACTTCCCTATGCTAACATCATATATTGATCCTGAAGTCCAAGATGATGTACCTCAAAACAACAAATATGCAGAGCCTTTATTTAAAACAAACAGTTTCCCTTTCAAATGCTTGGGATTTTTATTTATACTTATCGTGAAATTGTTTAAAAATATAATTGTGGAAGCACCCAAAATGAATCTATATTATATTTACTGAGTATATATTAATATGATTTTAGTTTTGATATTGATATGATGAATCAGTTCAGTTATCCCCTTAGCACCTTTCTGCCTCGGTTAATCTGTTTCTTAAATGTTATTGCCTCTTTCTTGCAATGTGCCTGGTGGCCCATCAGAGTTGTCTCCTGGGAATTAAATGAAATGGGAATACCTTCTCTATTAAATTCAGGTTTTTAGTGTCAGATTACTTTTAATTTGCAAGAAACTACATATAGTATTTGCATATTCGGTTATATATTTGCCTTCAAGAGTTGTGTTGCAAACTCTTGAAGGCAAAGATATATTTTAAGCCTGTTTGGGTTTCCATTGTTTAATAAATGTGTCTTAATAGTATAAATTATCATATCTTCTTATTCCCTGACTCCTCTCTTGATTGAATTTTTTCATCCCTCTCAAGCTGACTGTAATAGCTTCTTTAGGAACTTTGTCTTTAAATTTCTTTGAAGAACCTAGAGCTACATATTTTCAACCTATTAGACCTAGCTCCTTTTTTTGTAACAATTAGTCATGCCTCATTTACTGTCTTGAAGTGAAAATCAAAGATAATACAACTCACCTATACATATAACTTTTTAAAATATATATATATATGTGTGTGTATATATATATATATTTAAATCCCTATCTTTAGGATACAAGAGAAAGGTAAGAACAGTAATCCACGGTAAACTACTCTGAATTTCAACCCATCAGTACTCTGGCGCCATTACATGGGAGGCATGCTGAAATAGTAGGATGTGTGCACCTCTCGCACAGCCACCACGGATGCGCCACCCCCTCAGCCCCAGGCAGAATGTCACAGGTATGGGCCAGGTGTGGGCCAGGTGAGGCCCTATATAATTTCCCAAAGTATAATTTCCCCTATATAATTTCCCAGTGTTATAATTTCCCAAATTGATGGTCAATTGCTGTTAAAGCTTTGAACACACCAAGTACAGTTTTTCCTCAACTTATATGCTAATGCATGCGTCAAAAATATTAAAGATATTAAACTTGGGCAAAAATATTTTCTTTATATGTAAAACAGATAGATTCCAGACTTAGATCATTGTAAGTTTTTTATCTCCAAGGATGACAAGGGGGAGCATTTGAAAGTCAGGTGAGACGTGGGACAATTTTTCATTGTGCAGGAGAGCGCCACACTTTGCAGAGCATCAAGCAGGTTCTGCCTTCTGCTCATGGAATGTCAGTAGCACCTTCCTCCATCACTAGGATGACAAAACCACCCCACAAATTTTGAAAAAGCCTACACAGTGAGAAACACTATTATAGAACATTGAGGATGCTTTGTAATGAATGTGATTTTGCTTTATTAAGGAGTATAATTATTGTAGAAATCTATGTTATAGCCACCTTCATATTGAATGATCATCATTTGTCTTGCTACTAGATCATAAGCCTATCAAGGGCCAAGATGTATCTTACTGTGTCAAGGGGACCAACACAGTGTCAGGCAATATATTGGTGATTGGTCTGTTGAATAAATAAAAATTCATGAACAATCTCCTCTATTTTCAAAGGAACTGATATCATTAATTAGTAATACATACCACTGTTATCAAACTTCATTGTTAAAATATTACTCTTAAGCTATTAAATGCTGGATTGTACAAACCTGGAAAATAGCCAGTGATCTATGCCTATTTGGAGCAGGTTATCTTTCTTTGTGTGTTGAAATTTTTATTAATACCATTTAAAAATAACATGTAAGAAAAGAGATGCCAGCAACATGTACAGACTCTGTGTTTTTTTCTCCTTTAAAGAAAATTATTCTTTTCCATTGTTACAAAACTCTTGAGAGCTTCTTGGTACAATAGGGCAGAGAAAAACAATAAAGACAGTCTCCATCCCCTGGGGTGTTGTCATCCATTTGGAGTGACGGACTAACATCTAGAACCATTCAAGCTAATCACTAAGTGCCAGGTGGAATAGTGATGTTGACAGATACAGTAAGAGTCCAAGGAAGGGATTATAATGACTCATCAGGATAGTCAGAAGGCTCATGGAATGATAGGACTTGAGCTCATCCTAAGTGATGGGTGGAATTTGAACTGGTGAAGAGGACCACATCCTCAGCAAAGGGAGAAAAGTGTAACAAAGGTTTAGAGGTGGCAATTAACATGATAGGTGTGGAAGGCAGGCAGCAGGGCAGTGGCCAGGGTTGATGGTGGGTTGGAGGAAGAAGAGTATGACTATTGGGGAAAAATATAAGGAAAGTTGGTCAGAAGAGTGAGGGCCAAACTCAAGGATTGTTTTGGCCAAAATTAACTTTAAAAGATCTAATGTTAATCTTATGTTATACCTTTAAAAAAAAATTCTCTTCAGAGGCTTGTTTTTTATTTTACTTATTTGTGTCAGTAAAAATAAAATGTTCATGGCCAGATTTTGGATTGAATGCTTAGTAGTCATGCAAGTATCAAAAAGCAAGGTTTAGATAAGAGAAAATGTTATCTTTTTTTTTTTTTTTTTACTGTATCATTTTACTATTCTATTTTATGATTTTTTTATTGCCTTTATTCAGTTAACTCAAGTTAGAATAGATGAGAATATGGAGGTAAAGGAAGGCCATGTGGAGAGCTAAGCCTGAATTGGAATCAGGAGTCACTTACTGCTGTGCCACCTTGGGCAGTAACTTGACTGCAATGAACTTCAGTTTTCCCATCTTTAAAATGGAGGTAATACCTTATCCATAAACACACTACAGGTCTGTGGATTGTCATAACAGCCTGTTGCGTGGCACGAAGAAGGCACTTGATGGATGTTAGGTCTCTTATTGGATTAAAATAAGATATTTAACTCCTTTAAGATTAGGTACAATTTGTGTTGAGTCATAGAACCATTAAAGCTCATAAAAATTACATCATATCAGGCAAGTATTTATTAGGAGTGGCCTTGGATTCTCTAAACTTCAGTTTCTTAATCTATAAAACAGAGATAAAATACTTGTAGAGTTATGAGGATGAAGTGAGATAATGCATGAAAAGTACTCAGCACAGTGACTGCTGATACCTAGCAATCATGCACTAAACACTACCATTAGTATAATGATGTTATAATTATGATGCCTACATGATGCTACACATTTATACTGTCTCTATCTTCACTACAGTCTTCAGTGGTGTGTATTATTCATGTTCTTATGTTTATATGAGCAGGAACTGATGTACAGGGAACTTGATTGACTAGCTCAGAGTTTCCAACTGGTTCATTAGTGAGATTGGACTTGACCACAGATCCTCTGAATCCAAATCAGGTGTGGTTTCACCATGCTAGTGCTGCTTCAATCCTTTGCAATGTGCAGGATAACCCCTTCCTTCAAATCCCCCTTTAAAAATGATTTATGACTGGGTGCAGTGACTCATGCCTGTAATTCCAGCATTTTGGGAGGCTGAGGCGGGACGATCACTCAAGGCCAGAAGTTTGAGACCAACCTGGTCAGCATAGTGAGACCCGGTTGCTATAAAAAAATTTTGAAAAAAAATTAACCAGGCATGGTGGCACACGCCTGTAGTCCCAGCTCCTTGGGAGACTGAGATGTGAGGATTGCTTGAGCCCAGGAGGTTGAGACTGCAATGAGCTATGATCATGCTTCTGCACTCCAGCCTGGGTGAAAGAGCGAGACCCTGTCTCAAAAATAAATAAATAAATAAATATAAATATAAATGATTTATATAACAATTTGGAAATCACTGGAGAGAATAATGAACCTTGCTTGAGACCCAGAGCCTTAAGTAACATTTCGTGTAGTACCAGCCCTGCCTAGAGCTGCCTGCCCAATGATGAAGGTAAAGATGGAACAGATAACCCTGTTCCTAGCAACTCCACTTTGTTTGCTATGATTTTTTCCCAATGCCTTCATGCTCACAGTGCAGGCTGTGGAACTTGGGTGGGAAATTTGACTATTAGGATTTATTCAACACAGTTTGCCTTTTACTATTGATCACTGCTTCCCGGAATTGTAAACGTGTTTGATTTATTACTATCTATTTCATAGCCAAGTTTCCAAATCTAGTTGTCAACCAATGTTAATGGTTTCTTTGGTTCTATTTAGAGTGACAATAAATGTTTTGGAGGCACAACTAATATGAACAAAGGTACTGCAAACCTAGACATATGTTGGGTTGCAGAAGTTGCCGTAATAGACCCATATGTAGTATTGCTCTTGGCACATGGTAGAATTTTAGCAAGTTGAAAATAAAGTTTGCAGGAGCAGGCAAATGTTAAACATCTGCCAAAGTGAATTATGGAACAGAAATTGTATTTACCAGAAATGTTTGTGCTTTTTAATTACCTGAACATTATAATGCTCAGTATTTCGGAGCTATGTGAAAAACCTAAAATCTTAGCGTTAACATTGGAACTCACATTCTTCATTGGAGTGGAAGTTGGAGGGTGTCCTGTCTTTCTTACTCTTTTGTATTCAAGGACAGACCTATTTAAAAAAAAAAAAAAAAAAACTGCTGTAAAATCAAAAAAAAAAAAAAAAGAAAGAAAAAGAAAAAAAAAAAAAACTGCTGTAAGGTCGTCTGGTGATTTTTTTTTTTTTTAAACTGAATTGCTGTGAGAAAGTGTACAGCTCATCTGCTGGCTCAGGGTCTGTGCCAAAAGAACCTTTGGAATAACAACAGTAGAATTCATGAGATTCCTGTGAGTTTCATTCTGTTCTTTGAATGCTGGCTTATTGAAAGATATATGGGCAGCCACAGGCACAGCTAGAATTAGGCACAGCCAGAATTCACCATCTGCCACTACTCTTGGGAGTATAGGAAGATGATGATAATTTTTAACATTATTAATTATTCATCTTAGACATTTATTAAGACTCCACAGTCTTCAGCTCTTGGAGCTCACGCTGTAAATTAAACAGACCTAAGAAACAGAAATGGAACCAGAAGAAACATCTATCTCCTATAAAAAAATAAATAAACTGAAATGAGTTGGCTTTAAGAAAACAATATATATAGTAAATTTTACTTAAAATTTATTTTTTCTCAAGTGTTAGAAGGTACAGTGGATGGATAACACATTAAGGTTGGGAAAAGGCAAAATATAAGTGTATGGCCCTGATAACTTCGACAGAATCTTTAGATGAGAAAAAATGTAGACCTTTTCTCTGAGATCTGTGAACATGTTCTATGAACACGTAGACCTTTTCTGAGGAATGCCTATGTTTGATTCATTAGTAGAAGTAAAACCAGGTTAAGAACATTTCAGCATTGAAAAAGGACCTTGAAGCAACCTAACCATGTGCCCTGTGCATGAAGCTTCTCGATAACATCCTCGTGGCAGACGTGTTCAGCTTCTGCTTCAATACCTCCCATGACAGAAAAACCATTACTTCCAGAGGAAATTGATCCACTCAACATATTTACTGAGCACCTGTTTACTGTGTCTGATCTGGTAGAGCTTACACCTAGGCAGAAGAGTCAGACAGTAAACAATATATTCAATAAATAAGTAAATTATAGATCAAGTTCATTCCATTTTCAGATGTGTCATTTTGTCAGAAAGCTTTTCCTTATATTTCCTTCCACATGATGATTGTTCAGGTGTTTGAAGAAAGTATTTGTTGCCCCCTCAAGTCACCTCGTTTTGAAACTGTACGCTACTGGTTGGTGAAACAGTTGTTCCTATGTATCAGTTTGCTAGGGCTGCCATAACAAGGTACCGCAGGTGGTTTGGCTTCAACAACACACTTTTGTTTCCTCACATTTCTGAAGGCTAGAAGTCCCAGATCAAGGTGCTGGCAGGGTTGGTTCTTTCTGAGGCCTGAGGCCTCTCTCCTTGCCTTATAGATTGCTGTCTTCTCCCTGTGTCCTCCCGTGCTCTTTGTATGTGTCTGTGTGATAATCTTCTTTTCCCTGTGTGTGTGTGTGTATGTGTGTGTGTGTGTGTGTGTTTTGAGACCAAGTCTTGTGCTGTCACCCAGACTGGAGTGGAGTGGTGCGATCTCGGCTCACTACAACCTTTTCCTCCTAGGTTCAAGCCATTCTCGTGCCTCAGCTTCCTGAATAGCTGGGATTACAGGCGCCCACGGGTTTCACTATGTTGGCCAGACTGGTCTCATACTCTTGACCTCAGTTCATCCGCCTGCCTCAGCCTCCCAACGTGCTGAGATTTACAGGAGTGAGCCACAATGCCCGGCCGCTAATCTTCTTAAAAGGACACTAGTCGTATTGGATTGGGCCCACCCTACTGACCTTGTTTTATCTTAGTTGTTATTTTAAAAGCCCTGTCTCCAGATACAGTCACATTCTGAGGACTGAGGGTTAGGACTTCAACATATGGATTTGGGGGGCACAAGTCAGCCCCTAACATGTATCCCTTGTCTGTTGGAACCCACTGAAGTGGGAGGATAATTCCATGGACATAACCAGGCAAGATGATCCCATCCCATGTTCTAGACATCTAGGTTATGCTTGATAGTCCCAGCATGGTTGACTGATACTGAGCTTGCGGTCTATGAGAAATCCCAAGTCTTTACACAGCCTGTTTTTTTTAGTCTTGTGTTCCCCTATCCTTTGCATAATTTATTCTTTTGGCTAGTCACACTGGGAACACAGCCAGAAACCAAGTAGAAATTGTCCCTGTCTCTTGGAACTTAACATATATTAAGGCTGTCAGTGAACAAGTGAACAAACAAATATATAATTATAAATTGTAAGATGTACTATAAAGTGAATAAACAGATAAATAATAGAGGATATATCCTAATCTTGATAGGTTTTTTTTTGGTGGGGTATGCACTTTGGCATTTACCCTGAAATAAAACATTATTTTTAATATATCTGACCTATTATTCCACCCTACCGCAACCATTTATAGAAGAGATCCTGGCTGTTATTTGTTATATTTAGTGCCCTCATCCTTCACTTTATTCCTAAATGTGATAAGTATGACACCTCTGGCTTTATCCAAATCATTAATAAAAATATCTAACGGGACAGAACAGTACCATTGTTGTCCTAGAGCTAACAGTGATCTCCTTTAGCTACACATAGATAAAGGTCTAGCTAGCATGTGTAAAGTGAGACTCTTATTAGCTAGAAATATTAACAAGATTAATGCTGCCCACTGCTAAGTTTTCTGTTTCACCAGCCGCGTCTTAAATGTTCCTCTGGCTGTACCACATTGATCACAAAAGGCCTTTCAAGTTGTCTGCCTGATGATTTTTAAAAGGTCAAATTCATTTGAAGTATTTCACTCATAATGTGGGGAAATAGAAGTTGTTTTCAGTCTAACCAGAAAGAACATCATTTACAAACCAGAATGCCTACAGTTTGCAGGGCCAAGGCGCCAAGGTGATGTTCATGAGCTCCTTTCACATGGATCTAACCTGCCCATGTAGGCCCACTCCAGTCACCTGGAAAGTGTGAGTCCAAGACCAGAACCCACCCAGGCCATTTCCGTGATGCCCTGTCTCTCCTTACTTTGGGCATCCTTGGCTTTAATGGCTAATTCTGTACTTGCTGCCCTGGCTCTACCTGGTCTCCCACACAGACAGTTCCCACGTTTGTGCTTGGCCATCGAATGCAGTGTTTGGGTAAGAGGCACCCCAGATCTCTCAGCTGCCAGTCCACTGAGCTGACTCTCTTTCTGGTTGGAGTAGGGAGAGTTTAATCAAATTTAGAGAACTAGGGATTGGACAAATCATCCAGCAGGCACATCACCCTTGGTCATCACAGGGTTACCCACCCAGAGCAGTGGAGAAAATGAAATGTTTTTGGAGACAGTCAAACTTGACCTTTAATTTAGCATGGCCCATAGCTTGTCAAAGTTCATCAGCAGAGCAGTACTGTTGTAAGCGTTTGCTAATGTAGATATTATTTGACATTAATTTACTTGCTAAGTTGACACAGTTTTATATAACACAGAGTAAGTTAAATTGCAACAGAATTTATTTATTTATTTATTGAATATTCCTTAAACACCTATCACATGCTAGGCATTGTTCTGGGTGCTAAAATTATAACAGTGAATAAAACAGATGCAGCTCCTTCCCTCACAGATCTTATATTCTGGTGGGGGAGGGTGAGAGACTAAGACCATGTCAATATGTATTATTCAGAGAGTGAAATGTGCTTTGAATAAAATAAAGCAAGGGAAGAAAGTTGCAGTGACAGGGGAAGGAAATTTCACCTTATATTGGATGGTCAGGAAACAACATCTTGTTGATAGCGACAGCCTGAAGAAAGAGAAAGAGCAAACCACATGGATACCTGGAGAGAGGAAGTTTGGGCAGAAGGAAGAGCAGATGCAAAGGCCCTGGGCTCGGTCTTTTAAGGAAAAACAAGGAGTCCACTGTGGCTGGTGTGGAGCCGGTGCTTATTCTACACTGCTGCATTTCAGAAAGTGTAACAAAGAACCAGATTGATCTTTGCTAGACTTGCCCTGTTTTGTTTTGGTTGTTAACTAAAATTACATGAGAAAAGAGTATTTTTTATACTGCTAAGGCTACATTCTTAATTGGCTAAGGAGTTAATCCCAGGGTGTGTTTGTGTGTGTGTGTGTTTGTGTGTGAATGTGAATGATATATATACATACCTATACACACACACACATTTGTTTAATGAAATGGGAGAGAAGTTGAGACATACCTTTCTGTGCTTCAGTGTGAGCCTGTGAGAGTTAGTAGTTTACCTGAGATACAAAACCCCTTTGTAATCTATTATGCAGCCTGTTATTATCAATCAGTCCTACAAGTGCTATTATTTTCATCCTCCAAGTAAAGCACAGGAGTTGGGTAAGGGTCAGAGTAGTTTGAAATTTGAATAAGAACTCAAATTCTTTACTGACTTCCCTCACACCTACATCTAACTTCTGCAAGAGCTAGTCCATTAGTGGCGAATGATTTCATATGCAAAACCTGAGGTGAGTTTACTTGCCAGTTCAGTTTTTAGACATAGTTGGCTTGCCCTGAGCTCTTCTTGGCCTATTTCTGGGCATTATGCATCCTGAGAAATATTGGGATTTTTTTCTGTTACAAAGCAAACATTTCTTGTGCTTCCAAGTGTTTACATGTGTCAGGCCCTAAGTGGTGGCCCTGTCAGGAGCAGAGTGTGCAGGTGATGCTGTGCAGGGTGGGCATGGCTCAACCTGTGCTGTCTGTGGTTCCAGTATCCCAGCGGGGCTGTGCCTATCCACCAACCTGCTGGTTACCACAGCAGATAACATGGTAGACTCGGGGTTCAAGAAGAACAATCACCCAGAGCAAATGAATAAAACTGTAACTGCTTCATGGCTAGGCTCTCTGAAGAAATGCCTCTGACATAACCTCAGTTGGTCCTCAGAAGAAAGTTTGCAAAAACAAGAACAATGTCTGAACTCATTCCTCAACCATAACCATCATATTTAAATGCCACAGTTTCTCCATGTGGGAAATTCAAAGACATTGTGGACCTTTGCATGATGTGAAGGTGTATGAATTAGCTAGCTAGCTCCTTTTTGGAAAAGAAAACCTCAGAGTAAGACATAGAGGTCTTTCTTGGCTGGAGCTGCTCCTTCGTGAATGATCAGCTAGGTAAGCGTGTTCCAGTAAAATTAAGCCTGGCCATTGACAAGTGTTTGGAGAGCATTGTAAGATTCATGGATACATCCTGCATTTGCCTTATTGTTTTCTAAGGGTTGAGCCTACGGCATTTAAGGAAATTTTGTGGTTAGTAACAGAAGATTTCAAAATCTCTAGAATTTATATCTCTTAGCTTGGATATTTTAATAAAAACACAATATTCGGTACTGTCATGTGATTGCTAGCCTTTGATTTGTATGAAACAATTGTTTCACTCTTTCTGTAGATTTCTACAAAGAATCACTTGGCAGATACATAGCAAAAGAATATTATATTTTATATATTTATTGTATTGAAAGGGATGCTATCATACCCAATGCTTCTGAACTCATCCACAAAAATAAACCTCATGTTTATACTTAAATTTATTTATTCAGCTAGCATGTTTTAGAATCTGTTATGTACCAAGCACTATGCTAGATGCTGGTAATTCAGAAATGAGGGACACAGCCTTCCTCTTCCATCAAGGAGCTTACAGTTTAGTGGGGAGATAGAGAAGTAAACTACAAACACAAGATCAGGTAACAAGTACTACTGGGGCCCAAAGCAAGGGCATTTCACTTTACCTGGGGAAGTCAGTCAGAGCTTCTCAGAATGGGTAAGGGTTAGAGCTGGAATTAAGAGGAAAGAAAAGCAGAATGTATAGGGCAGGGCCTAACAGTAGTTCACAGCCTGGTGTTTTGGCAGACTTGCAGACAGTTCCCTATAGCTGAAGCACAGGGTTGCATGAAGTTAGAGAGGTGGGAAGGGGTCTTGTATGGCAACAAAGGGTTGGGCTTTATCTCAAAAAGGATTGAGAAGCATTGAACAATCAGGCAGCAGTTATGAGGACTGAGCCAATAAGAAGTCTATTGCATTGATCCAGATGAAGAATTACAAGTACCTTAATTAACAGAATGATGGTAGGTATGAGAATGAGAAAACAGATACAAGAAATTTTTAAGAGGTAGATTCAACAGGGCTTGCTGAGTCTTTGAATCTGGAGGATAAGAAGGAAGAAAAATCTTGAATTTCTAACTTGAGTGACTTAGAAAATGATGATGTCATTCAGGCAATAAAGGAGAAAGTAAGAACTGGGGAAGGAAAGTAGTTAGCTCAGATGTAGTCATGTTGAATTTCAGGTACCTGAGGAGTATCCGGATTAAGGTGGACAATAAGATGTAAAGAGGTAACAAATGGACGTGGACTTCCATGGAGAGGTCTGAGGTGTAAAAGGAATTTGGGAAACATCAGACAATAGGTGAAGCTTTGGGTTCAGATGAAACATCCTAGGCAATATTTATATATGAGAAGGAAAGGGGCTGAATATGGAGTTCTGAGTTATTCTTGCCATTGCAGGGAGGGACAGAGAAGGAGCCCCTAATGCAAAGAGACCAAATAGTCACAGAGGTAGGAGTTCAGAGGAGACAAATGTCACAGTAGCCAAGTAAAGTGAACGTCTTAAAAAAGAAGACTTGACCAGTGATGCCAAATGCTGTCAAGAGGCCAAGTAGGGTGAGGACTGGAAAGTTCCATAGGGCTTAGACATTGGTAGTCATGACACACTCATTTCCAATGTGCTGAAATGGCAGTAAGTTGGAAGGAAAGGGATTAGGAAGGAGAGACAGAGAAGTTTCTAAGAAACTTGGCTGTGAGGAGTGAAAGTGAAGTAACTAAACATGAGGAAAGAGCTGTCTACTGCTGATTGCCACCGACTCTGTCCAGCTGATTTCTCCCAACCTGAGTGAACAAGAGCAGCAAGGAATGCCCTGCCCCCCATCAACATTCAAATCAACAGGATCTTACTAACAGTGTTTTAAAGGATAAGGGTGGCCAATCCTAGTTAGACACCTGTCCTGGGGCTTTGTAGTACCTCCAGTTATTCTGAAGTAGAAAAAGAGTTTCAGATTTACTAGAGATGTTATAGCTTTGATGTAAGCAGTCTTTAGTAGACATAAAACCTTGCTTTGAATAGCATGGATGTGAAATAGCTCCAATGAGAAATCTCTCCTTTAACACACAAGAAGTAACAGGGTCAATGTCTCAGCTCTCTACCTTATTTGAGGGTACACAAAAGGGCAGTGGATTTTAGTCAATCCAGTTCTCCCACCAGTGAGAACCTTGGATACATTGTTTACAGCTTGGCCTTGAGGTTGTCATCTATATGGTGAGTAGATTTGATTCAATGACTTGTAAGATCCACCTCTCCCAGATATGTTGGATTTCAATCCTGTCTTCAGAGCTTCTATTTGTTTTCCCTTTCACCCATGCATTTCCTTTCCTCCCACACATACAGCTTCTGCAGCATCCAAGTCTACATTACACTGCTAGGGAAAGAGCCCCATCTACGACTGACACAGTCAGAGGTTGTGTCACGGAAGTCAGAACTCAAACACTGAGAAAATTGAGACAGTTTTTCTCCAGCTGCATACTTTCCTTGGCTTTTCTCCACCCTTTGCTGCCAGCTTATTCTCCATCATGCTTCTCTTAGTCTAAATGGGACTTTGTTCAAACAGATACCCAAGGGCCTAAAAAAAATATGAACAGCTTTTGCATGGAGAAGACTAAAGACCTGAAGCAGCCAGGGTAAAGTCACCGACCTGCTCTGACTCCCTGTCATTGGTGAGAAGATCTGTTCATTCATTCATTTAATACCATGGCTGTTCATTCAGTAATTACTTACTAAGTGTCTACCATGTGCTATGTTTATTGTGTCCCCCTTGTGTCCTAGAACATAGGAGTAAGATGGTGACCAAAATAAACATAGAATGTACCTAGTGAAATCGATAGTCCAAACAGGGAGAAAGCATATTGAAAACTAGCTACACAATAAATGCATACAGTGTGATAAAGTATTTGTGTCAATAAGAAATGTCAACTGTGGCTCTGGATTTAGACCAGGGAGTTAAGGGAAGGCTTCTCTGAGGAAGCAATACTTAGATGGATGAAGGGCAAATAGAATTTAGCCAAGGGAAGAGAGGCAGGTGGAACAGCAGGTAGAGGCAGGTAGAACAGCAATGCTGAGCCCTGAGGTGCAGGAGTCCTGGGTGGCAGGGAAGGTGCAAGGTGAGACTGAAGAGGTAGGCAGAGGCCAACCGTGCCACACCTGGAAAACCAGAAAAGTGTAAGGTCATGGAAGCAAGAAAAAGAGAGTTGCAAGAAGGAGGGTGTGGAGCTACATCAAATGCTACAGAGATGCAATTTCAGTTAAGGGCTGAGAAGTGCCCACTGGCTAAGTGGAAGCTGTTGGTCACCTTAGTGGAAGTGTGGCCAAGGAGTCAGCCTGAAGTGGGCTGAAGGGGGAAGGGGGATGGACAGAGGAACTGAAGGCTGCGTACAAAGGCAGCTGTGTTGAGACATTAAGCAATGATTGGGAAGTCGGGAAGGTAGGCTAGGAATTTGTATTAGTCTGTTCTCTCATTGCTGTAAAGAAACATCTGAGACTGGGTAATTTACAGAGAAAAGAAGTTTGACTCATGGTTCTGCAGGCCATACAGGAAGCATAGTGGCTTCTGCTTTTGGGGATCTCTCAGGAAGCTTCCAATCATGCCAGAAGGAAAAGGGGAGCAGACATCTTCACATGGCAGGAGCAAGAGAGAGTGAGGGGGGAGGTGTTGCACACTTTTAAACCACCAGATCTCATGAGAACCCACCATCATGAGGACAGTACTAACAGGGATGATGGTAAGCCCTTCATGAGATATCTACCCCATGATCCAATCACCTCGCACCAGGCTCCACCTTCAACACTGGGGTTTACAATTCAACATGAGATTTGATGGGGACACAAATCCAAATCATATCAGAATTGGAAGGAAATGTGGGATAAGATAAGGTTTTTTGTTTTGTTTCTGTTTGTTTGTGAGACAAGAGGTATTGGCTATGTTTTCATAAAGGCAAGAAAGATTTCATAGAAAGAGAAAGATTAAGATGCAAGAGACCCATAGGAGTGAGAATCTTGGACCGGAGGCAGAAGCAGGGTGAGGAGAGGGGGACAAAGGTGGCTTTGTGGATTTGGTGGCAGAAAAATGGGACTTCCTATCCAGTGCCATGTAGGAGGCAGGGTCATCCCTGAGAACGAGATGGGAGGAGGGAAGCAGGAAGGCTGTGGAGTGCACAGGGCAGAAATGACTGTTGCGGTGAAGGATGCTTGCTGGGCCCAGGAAGGTCTGCTGGGGAGGCCTGCTTCTCTGACCTGCCTGTGGGGTTTTCTGCTCACCACCTGCCCCAGTGACCCTGCCAGTGTTCTTAGAAGGGTGTAAGAATGGTGTTTTGATTTTGTTCCCATGTTTTTCCAAAGCCAAATTGCACCACGTTATAAAATTTCCTTCAGATCCTGAATATTCTGATGTGGGAGCAAGTGCTTTCTGCTCTGGTAATTTTACGCTATTTGATTTCAAATTAATTTCATGATTTGTTTCCTCCCATGTTTACCCTTTGAGTTGCTTATTCCCTTTGGCCTTATCATTTGAAAAACCCATGATTTGGTGTCCATCTTTTCTGGTTGTTTTTTGCAACTACATCTCACAGTTTAGAACCTTCCATTTCATTTTTACAGAACATGTTATAGAGTTGGAATCTTTCATGCAAGCTCACTTACAAAAATATCCAAATACTTTTGCCTTATGTATTTCTTGGTATTCTCTCTCTCTCTCTCTCTCTCTCTCTCTCTCTCTGTGTGTGTGTGTGTGTGTGTGTGTGTGTGTGTGTGTCTGTGTGTGTGTCTGTCTGTCTCTGTCACCTTTAGGTAGCATTCACGGCAATAACGAGAATGTCTGCTGGACCCTTTCCGTCTCTCTTCCCTCCCCTCTGTACACCTGGTGCTCACCAGGTCCCTGCTGCTGTTTTGTCACTTGACTTTGTATGATATTGAGTTTCTGCCCTGTGTTCTCTGCTTGTACTCTGTCTTCTCCTTTTCATAATCACTCCAGATCCCTGCCACTTTTTTTCTGGATACCCAGAGTCTTTTTCTTTCTTCCAATGACAGTCAGAAGTTGGAGGAGCCCTCTTGGATGCATCTTGTTTGAGGTTCATAAGTTCATACCAAGTATCTTTAGAAATCAGGAAGGATGAGGAACAGAACTAACATTTTATGAGCATCTACTGGTATTAGATGCATTTCTTATGCCACCTTATATTAACATTTACTGTAATCCTGTGGTAGGGAGTATTGTTTTGATTTTATAGACAGATAAGTAAATCCCAGAAAGATTCCATAACTTGAGAAATACATCAGGGCCAGGACAGACACCGTCCTTGTTTCCTGCCTGAAGCTCGGGTGACTGACAGTTATCACTGTCAATGTCTAGACACGAAATAGTCATCCCAGTTAGGCATGGGCCTAGGCATGACCTCAGATCTTGAACTCCCGCTGTGATATGAAAGTGGTCTCCTAGCAGTCAGGCATCTTCAGTCCTGGAGTCCAGACAGAAGGTGCCTCTACCACTAGGTGGGGATGTAGCAGCACCACAAATGAGTACACTACAAACGGAAAGACCCTCTAGAACAAACTTAAAAAATAATAATAATTTATTGCAGTGAAACAACATATAATTAACCATTTTAAGGTTACCCTTCTGTGACATTTTGTACATTCGCGGTGTTACACAACCACCACTTCTATCTAGTTCCAACACATTTCCATCACTCCAAAATAAAAACCCCTTCACCATTAAGCAGATTCTCCCAGTTCTTCACTCCCCGTAGCCCCTGGCAACAGCTGATCTGCGTTCTGTCTCTATGGATTTACCTATTCTGGACATGTGTTATAAATAGAATCATATCATACGTGACCTTTCTGTGTCCGGCCTTCTTCAATTAGCATAACATTTTTGGGGTTCATCCATGTTGTAGCATGTTCCCAAACTTCATTCCTTTTTACAGATTAATAATATTGCATTACATATATATGCCACCTTTTGTTTATTCATTGATCCATTGATGGACATTGAAGACTTTGGGCTATTATGCATAGTGCTGCTATGAACATGCATGTACATATACTTGTTTGATAACTTGTTTTCATTTCTTTCGGGCATGTGTACAGGAGTGAAATTACAGGGTCATATGGTAATTCTATGTTTAACTCTTTGAGGAACCATCAGATTCTTTCCATAGTAGTTAACCCGTTTTGCATTCTCACTGGCAGAGTATGAAGATTTCAAACTTTTTAAAACCATGACTCACAATATAAAGTACATTTTACACTGCAACCCAGTATTTAACTGTGTGTATACGTACATATAGAACAGAGGTTTCATGAAACAGTACTCACCCTGACTGTGAACGATGCCTTCTAATGTATTCCCTCCTATTCTGTGTCATTGGAAAAGTGTCTTGGTTTGACCCACCAAATTAACTCCAAAACTCAAAGTTAATTTGCTACCGGTTGAAGTCACAGATATTTTCATCATCATTACAGTTGCTTTAGGCATATTGAAATATTATTTATGATCATTATTTTGTTTAAAATTTCTTATAATTATTAGGCCTCTGAATAATGTTATTTAAAGCACTATTTAAAGAAGCAGGTATATACAATACCACAATTTTGTGTTTTTTAAAATAGTTGAATAACTATGTTTCAAAGTAATTGCTTTCTTTGTCACCCTGTATCTTCCACATTTTATTTATGTAAACATATTATTCTGAGCAGGAACTCATGGGCTTCACCAGACTGCTAAAAGGGCTCATGGCACAAAAATACTTAGGAATCTTCTAGAGCTACGCTGTCCAATAAGGGAGCCATTAGCCACTTGTAGCTATTGTACACAATAGCCACAAGATGGAAGTGGCTAGTCCACATGTAGATGTGCTGTAAAATACCCACTGGATTCCAACTATTTGGTACAAAAAAATGTTAAATGTCTCACTAATTTTTTTTATATTCATTAATTATTGAAATAATTTTTGGCATATTGGGTTAAACAAAATAGATTGTTAAAATTAATTTCACTAGCTTCTTGTTGGTTATTTTAATGTAGCTACTAAAAAATTCAACATTGCACGTGTGGTTCGCATTGCATTTCTGTTGGATATCACTGGCTTAGCACCAGATCGGAGTTCCAATCTCGGTTTTATCACATGACCAGCAATAATCACTGTTACTGTTACTATCATTACTCTGCTGTGGGACCCACCCTGATAAATTTCAGTTTCCTCCTCTGGAAGAGTAGATATAAAGCCAAAGGAGAGCATATTGCTGTAATTTTTCTGTATTCAGCCTTTTTCCTAATACATTTCTCACTATTGGAATTGTCTAGTCATCTCATCTTTCATCCAGAAGTCTGGTGAAGGCCCACGTCCATGTCCCTTCCCTTACACTTCTGCTACCCCTTGTTTGTAATGAACACAAAATTTCAATTGTATATGGGAAAATCATATACCAAGGTAATCCTACACCAAGGTAAGGATATAAGAATTCATAGACAAATAAATATTTAAAAATAATTTTAAAGGATAAGAAAAAGGGGAAACTCCCTTGAGGAGCAAAGAAGGTGGAAAATAAGGCTTGTGGTAGGGTGGAGTAGTAATTTGACCACAGTTGCCACCCATCCTGTATTTATCCAAAATCCAGAGTGGCATTTGGATAAGACTCAGGCAAACCACCAGCACATTCCTGGAGTTGATGAATGGCCACTTAAAGAGCAGGACACCCCTGGCATGTCCCTAAACCCAAAACTAAAAGTCCAGCATGCTATTACAAGGAGGGAAGTTGCCAATGTGTTTCTTTAAGGGCGACGGGCTGAGCAGGGACCACTCACCCTCTTATTTGTCTGAATCTTACACTGATGGGAGCCCTGATAATCTAATATTAGCACCCTGGGAATACAAAGCTCTTTCATCTACATAATCTCCTTTAAGATCATGAAACAACCTTATGTAAAGAGCAGTATCATGTGCACCTTATAAATGAGAAAGAAATAGGTCAAACACGTAAGTGGATCACTGGAGCCATTACTGGGTGGAGCAGGGCTTATCTGACCATGAGCTTGAGTTTCTCCATAGCTAACACTGAGAGTCAGAACCATGACTGTCCACTTCTGTTTCCTTGGGCTTCTCAGAGTGATCTCACCCCTACAGATGGTCTGCAAAGATCATTACTCTTGACCTCACTTGTGCCTCCTAAGCTGAGCCGTGCAGTTGGAGTCGCTCTTCCCACTAGCCTGCTAAGCTGCTGCCTTCCATCATTCAGACAGTTTCTGACAGCCCCACCCTCCTACACAAAGCCCTGCCTGTCTGGTCAAAGGAGGGTGGTGATTTCCCACCCTTTCTAAACACACGCCCTGTAAGACTTTCTCTGCCCTCTAAAATATACTTGCTCCTTCACAGTCACATTTTCTACTACTGTACAGTTAAACGTCATCTGTGAGAGGGAAGGTGATGTATGGGTTTTTCTGCCCCACTGTTGTCAGGCTTAGACCACCATCTTCTAAAAGGCAGAAACCTGGGGTCTGTACCAGACAGCTCCATGAACAGATAGTCATGTTGAAAACTTTGAAGGTGAAATCTGTGATGCTCAGTGAGGTATACACTTCTTTTTAAAGTGGTAGTTCCAAATGAAGTGATGCTGTAACATATCCTTAATTCCTTAGACCACTGTCCTTAATCTCAGTGATAATAACCTGGTGTGTGACTGTTGTTTATTCCTGATCTACAAGAATTGTCTAGTTATATAGTTTCTATTGGTTTTCCTCTAAGGTGAACAAAGCACTTTGAATTACTTCATTAACTTCACAGTAGACAGCTTGATAGTTTTTATATTGATTTATCGCTTTCTAATTCCCGATTATTTTTTGGTCCTATGTCAGCTTCTCCTGCTAGTCAGCCAGTGTGTGTTTTCATGGATACTCTTGACATGAGCTTTATTAGAACATAACCAAGAAGGTGAATCTATTGCCAAAAAATTAAATAATGTTTGCCAAAGAGTTATACAGAATAATTTATTACCCGGTGTTCTGCTTTTCCTATGCAGTGGTTCCTCCCAGTGGTATAGAAAACCAAAGATTGTCTTGTCCTAAGAGACGAGGCAGTCTGGGGATGGGAAATAGTGTTCTTCTTTTAGTAGATAAATAACATGTCCAAGGTCATAGGATCAGGGTCAAAATAGAAAGCAGAATCACGAGTTTCCTAATTCCCAGCCCTTCAACCTTCACTAGTAGGTAACTATAAACATGGTCCTACCTAGAAAGAAAAAACATTTTAGCACCTAGAAGGAAAAAAATGTAAAATTTAAGTAGCATGCACTAAAAAAACTATCCAGAATTTCTAATTTTCCTCAACTTCATTGATTTGAAAATTATAGGTTTTAATTATTATGTACAGTAAATGGTATCTTGAGGAAAAGTTGATCTTTCCCTTATAACTTAAACTCTGATATTTATTTTTGTGTGTCAAATTGGGGACATTGGTGGGAATATTCACTCTAGCCCTAAAAGGTATTTAGTTTTTATCACCAAATAATAGGAACATCACCCAATAACTTCATACAACTATGAGAATGCTCTGTTTTTTTGTTTTGCTAGAGTATCATTCATACAGGGAAGAACCAACATTTTCTTAGTTCTACTGTACGTGGCAAATCC
Source organism: Mandrillus leucophaeus (assembly GCF_000951045.1). NCBI lineage: Eukaryota > Metazoa > Chordata > Mammalia > Primates > Cercopithecidae > Mandrillus > Mandrillus leucophaeus. Next base: position 428,644 of record NW_012105908.1, read on the forward strand.
AAAGGGTGATGATGACTGATATAAATATAAGTGTTTTTTATACTATGAAGCATTATGTGTCTGCATTTTTGGTAAATAATAATATGCAAAGCTAATGCCATTTTATTTATTTATTTATTTTGAGACAGAGTCTTGCCCTGTCACCCAGGCTGGAGTGCAGCGGCTCTATCTCAGCCTACCACAACCTCCTGCGCCCTCCGGGTTCAAGCAGTGCTCTTGCCTCAGCCTTCCGAGTAGCTGGGATTACAGGCACCCGCCACCACACCCAGCTGATTTTTGTATTTTTAGTAGAGATGGGGTTTCACCATGTTGGTCAGGCTGGTCTTGAACTCCTCACCTCAAGTGATCCACCCGCCTCAGCCTCCCTAAGTGCTGGGATTGCAGGCGTGAGGCACCGTGCCCAGCCGCAAATGCCATTTTTTGCTTCTTCAGAAGGGACTTAATATTTTATAATTATGTATTAATAGTTGGCTTCTATTTTGGCCAGTTATATTCGACCTGCTTGTATCTGAATGTAAATAATTTCTCAGGTTGCTGGTGGTATTCAAAAATATGATAATAAAGTTATCATTAATATTGTATGCTTTCATGCTAAGGGGCAGTGGGGGAAATGCTGCCATGTTTTCTCTTTGCATACATGTCTTTAAATACATTAAATACTAAGTGTGCTTATGACCTTATTCTGCAGAAATTGAGGTCGAATCTTCATGTATACAAAATATGTATGAACCACAGCATTTCCTGGTTTTGGCTACAGGTTAATAATGTCCAAATATGCAGGCCCTACTTTGAGAGGTTGATGAGAAGACTAAATTAGGTAAATTTTGAGATGATACTAGCCTAACCGGAACCTCTACTCAAATGGAAGTTTACCCTGGGCACCAAACATT
>NW_012105908.1:430313-451208 GCF_000951045.1 Mandrillus leucophaeus
TCAGCGGAGAGGCTCAGTTTTCCTTTCACTAGTGTGCAGGCCCGGGTTAACTGGTGCCCTAGTTCTAATTCATTCTAATGATGTCTCAGCGCCAGTTTTAGAGAAGTGCCCAGCAGGTGCCCAGTCGGTGTGCCCCTTTGTTCAGCTTTGTCTGTGCATGCCCTCGGATATACAGCCCAGCCCCAGGCCCCAATATTAGGCCTCAATAAATACCATTCTTTTACCCCGCTCTAGACCTATCAAAACACCTTGGGTGACAATGGACGTATGGAGGGGGCCTTCCATGTGCAGAGCAGAAAGCAGGGTAAATTCCAGGCTTTCTCTCCTCCACTCCCTGCTGCCACTTCTCAAGGCCTTTTATTGTCTTCTGCTTAAACCCTTCAGGGGCTTCCCATTGTGCTAGACTTCCTATTGCTTTGTCTTGGCTCTGGGTTCCTTATAAAATCCCTTCGCAGGGGAGCTGAGTAGGGAAGAAAAAATGAGTTCTGCTGCTGTGTTTCAATGAAAACAATTTTGGAAGACATGATTTTTCTTGTTTATGTTTGAATCTGGACAACAAGAAGCTTTGCTATAATGAAGTTCTATTGCATTCAAAACATTTAAATGTATTTCAATTCATTGAAAAAAAATTGCAGTGGATAGTCATGGAGTAATGTTTTTCAAAACTTGCTGCATCTATTTTTGTGAAGATTTATATATGTGGGTTGGATTTTTTTAAGGGAATGATTATTGTGTTTGATGCTTACCACATGGACATTGTGTGGCATCATTTCATATTTTTTCTCTAATATTTCTTAGGATAGGATAGATCTGTCCAAATTGTGCATCAAAAATAGGTCAAAAGAGAAGTTTGTTATTTATCTCAACACTTTGTCCTTTAGATTATCTCTAAAAGGCCTCTTATTCTACTGTTTAAAGAAAAACAAAACCCTTTTTCCATACTTGTCACCATCGATTTTAACTGTTGTCTTTGTATCTCAATTCAGGGGATGCTTAATTTGATTTGGAACTGTTCTTAAGATACAATGTATAATAGTGGGAATATAATGTAGTTCATGCTCTTTTGGAAGTTGAGACTGCTGATCAAAAATTGATAAAGCAATTATTTTCTTGCATTTAGTGATTTCTTTTGTTTCCTCAGGATGCTAGTGAAACATTTCTTTTCTGCCTAACATATTCTGTTCATGAATGTACATGTCACTCTGTGACAGTAATTACACATGTGTACCCACGTGCATCCGTCTACAAGGAAAGGGGGTGGATTCCAATCCTAACCCAATCAACTCCATCAGATGGTTTAAAATCATTAGGTAATGGGTCTTGATGTTGGCATGCATCCAGACTGTTTGCAAAGCTTTGTTTTCACATTTTTTTTGAATGCCACACAACTTAGCCTCAAAAAATTGTCCAAAATGCTTTTTAAAAAAGTAAATTAAGTATGAATTAAAACAAAAAAATTGCATTTCTTACACATTTTTTTTTTTTCCACAGGCAGCAGATAACAGGCAGGCATGACAAGCTCGCTCATTCACTTATTCGCTCAACATATGTTTATTGCATGAGGACTTACTGTGTGCTATGGAAATGTAGGGAACACAAAGCTGAGTAAGACACAGGTCTACTGGAGGAAGAGACAGGACAGATGGTTATAATCGGGATCAAGGCAGGAGGAGAGTAAATGCTATAGATTGTGAGATATAATCCCTGTATCCTTTACCACTCTCATCCCACTCTGCTACACACGGCTTGCTAGGACATAGGTACACAGGTGACCAATGGGTCACTTCTTTCTTCTGACCACCTACCTCCTTCCCACTGACCACCCAGAGCTACCACCAGCCCATGTGGTATCTTGATGGAAAAAAATAGGCACCCCTTCCTCTGGATTGAGTCCTGGGATGATGCAGACCCATGCCAGGGTAGAAGCAGCCCATTGCCACCTCTGTGCCTGCCAAATTGGAGAGTGGAGTTCAGACTAGATTTTCATCGTCAATCACCCCACCTCCACTCTAGGTCAGGCATCCTTGTAGAGATCACAGCCTGTCTAATGAATCAAATTAATGTGAAAAATAAAGGCATTCTTCTCTCGGTTTCTCGGAATCGGCTACAGCCCCCAGGGAATGCATCAGCCAGGCTAAAGCCAGGCAGGAAGGCAGTGACTAGGCTGGGAGAGTCAATGGGACCTGAAGCACCTCTGCTATGTTAAGGAGTACCTTAGCATCTCTTCCTGAACTTTTTTTTTTTTTTTTTTTTTGAGATGGAGTATCGCTTTGTCGCCCAAGCTGGAGTGCAGTGGCACGATCTCAGCTCACTGCAAGCTCTGCCTCCTGGGTTCACGCCATTCTCCTGCCTCAGCCTCCGGAGTAGCTGGGACTACAGGCTCCCGCCACCTCGCCCGGCTAGTTTTTTCATATTTTTAGTAGAGACGGGGTTTCACTGTGTTAGCCAGGATGGTTTTGATCTCCTGACCTCATGATCCGCCCGCCTCGGCCTCCTACAGTGCTGGGATTACAGGCATGAGCCACCGCACCTGACCTTTTTCCTACTCTTTGATACCATTTTCGGAGGCCTTCCACTTTTCCTGTATTACTGTTATCTTTCACTCAGCCCCCAATATCTATGCCTTATTCCATGCTTGACAATTCATTGTATGTTCTCCTAAAATTTTTAAGGAAGGATCCCTCTTTTTACAGGTATGAAAGCTGAGATAGCTTTAGGTCCTCTTAAATCATAACTGAAGTCATTAGCAAGCCAGGGACACATTCAGATTTTACTGTTGTATTTTAAAGTACCTCTGTCCAGGTGCCTCTTCTGACTACTTTTTTTAAGCCCCCCAGAGAGAGAGGAGACAAAAGGATAAATGTTTCAACTCAGCTTGCAGCAGGTGTCATTCTATTTGATTTGCAGGCCTTTCAACAAAACAAAAGCCCTTTTCTGTTCTTTTACAGTATATGCCCTCTTTAAAGGTACTCAAATGAAAAAAAAGCATACACTGGACAAGATTTCAGGTTCTAAGAGACAGAAACTGGGCTCTTGGTTGCTGATTCACTCTTCACAGTGAAAGCTAGATGCCATTGAAAACATTATTTTCTAAGTAGCATTTACATTTTTATGATAGTTTCCCTTGAAATATATATGAGTGGCATTCTCAGCAAGTTAGTATGTTTGTAGTAGTTAAATACTGAAAACTTATATATTTAAGTATTGAAAACTTTAAAAAGCCAGTTAAATTTTTTAGAAAATAAAGTCAACAGAGAGAATCTCTATATATTTGAGTAGCAATATACAGTAGCATGTTTGCTTATTGCAACTGATTTTAAATGTCTCCAACTTGCTTCCCCCAAATAGTTACCACTGGTATTCAAAAGTAATATATCTTTTAAACCGCATAAAGAGTAAAGAAAAAAACGTATTTAGCTTTTTTTTTTAAAAAAAAGTTCTATTCTAGAGTCACCAAGGATTCATAGTAAGAATGAATGGGCCGGGCGCAGTGGCTCATGTCTGTACATTGGGAGACCAAGGCAGGCGGATCACCTGAGGTCAGGAGTTCAAGACCACTCTGGCCAACACTGTGAAACCCCATCTCTACTAAAAATACAAAAATTAGCCAGGCATGGTGGTGCATGCTTGTCACCCCAGCTACTTGGAAGGCTGAGGCAGGAGAATCGCTTGAACCCGGGAGGCAGAGGTTGCAGTGAACCAAGATTGCACCACTGCATTCCAGCCTGAGCAACGGAGTGAGACTGTCTCATAGAAAAAGAAAAAAAAAAAAAGAAAACCAATGTAGCTAAAATGTAATGAAGTGTTAACTATGGGCAAGATACTATGCTGAGCCCGTTTCGTATATAGTGCTATTTATTGTTTCCAGCAACTGTAGGAAGAAAGTGCAACCCCATTTTACAGATGAGGAAATGAAGGCTTAGCAAAGTTAGTAGCTTATTTTGGGGCTCAAAGCTAGTGAGCACTGGTGCCAGGAGCCAACATGGCGCCCTGCCTTGAGAGCCCCTGCCATCATTAATCTCAGGGTACCGTGTAGCCTACCTGTTCATTCATTGCCATCTGAGTCTTGAGGAAGCACCACATCAGATGGGCGTAGGTATGAAATTTATTTTCAGATATAATAATTGTTTCAAGGTAAAACCTTTGGGTCTATTTTACCTAGAATCCATACATTCAAAGTACAAGTGATAAAATCAGCTCAGCAACTCGAGTATGCACATGAATTAAAAAGAAGTCAGTCTGATGAGAGATTTCATCAGAATAGAGTGTATAAGTGGAGCTGGAAATCTGAGTGATTGAGTGCTTGCCATTTGGGTAAGTGTAATGAGTTTGAAAAACTAATTAAATTGATAAAGTATCTTAGGGCCTCTCAGGACATAGTTCTAAAAGTTTTATTTAGTGTTGAATTTTTAAAATATTTTTAAGACAAAAATAAAAGTACATTGCAGTCTTTCCCTTCCATTTCTAAAATGAACTGTTAATCTAGGAAGTCCTGTTTGTGTGTTGATTTGGGGAGTTTGCCCAACATTGCTGTGTTAAATACTTATTAACATGGTTTATTACTTTTTTGTTGTTTTTTAGAAAACATTAATCACGAATGTACTGGGACTTGGGAAGGATCCTGTGGTTTATGAGATAGTTGGCCAAATCCCACCTCCTCCAACATAACCTGTCCTTATTAAAATACAGTACTCTGATTTAATCCCCTGGTCAAGCTAAATGATAATGTGAAACAAAGCTAACCAATATCAGGACACCTGATAGCAAGAATTCGTGAAATCAAAAGCCATGGTAGAGCAAGGAATCCAATGCTTTGCTTCTTGTCCTTTTCATACAAATAAAATAAAATAAGCTTCACTGGGCTTGGTGAGTCTTAGAAATGAGAGGTTTCAGCATAAGATTCATTGTGGAATGTGTGACATTACAAAATCAAGCCAACTAAGCAGTTTGTACTGTTCCCTTAGAGTGCACACGTTCGGGCTCCGGTGCCCCTTGAAAACACTGCATTTCTGGGAGGGAAAAGTACAAAATGCAGATTCCACCGTGCGTGTGGAAGGCAGGGAAGAAAAAGCCCAGACAAGCGTCCTCTTGTTGAGCCTCCTTACTGCAACGAGGCTGACGGATGGGGTGTTCCAAACCGTCGCTGCAACCAGATGCAGGGCTGCAGCTTTGCTTACCGCAGCGTGCTGCAGTTGTGTTTATTTCAGGGACAGACACAAGGGGAAGCAGCAGCCAGAGCACACCCGGGCCGCTCACGGGAAGCCTTGCTGAGGAGAGAGGATCCACCGAAGCTGGGAAAATTCCTCCGGCAGCCTTAGGCGGAGGCTGAGCCGAGACTCAGGTTGAGACAGGGGGCAGGGGCAGGGGGCGGCGCTCCTGGCCCATCCCTCAGCCCCGCGGCGGCCGTGCGGGCCGGAGGCTGCCTGCATCGCGTCAGGGAGGCCGGCCTAGAAACCCTCCCTCCCAGGAGAAAGCCGATCCCAGTTCAGGTGGGGTCTTCCTCGGTTCCATACCTGACTGGAGCCGAGCTGGTGGGCGGCCGGCAGCCGGCGTTGCTGGTGATGACAGCCCCGAAATGAAAGCAGCGCGGCCGCCGCCTCCGAGGGCTGCAGGGAGATCAGCGCCCAGCAAATAAGAAGCAAGTCCTGGACCCGGAGGAGGAGGAGCGGCCGAGCATCTCTCTCTCTGCTCGGCGGTGTCCTTTAGATGAGGACTCCCGGCCGGAGCCGGAGGTGAATCCGCAGAGCTGCCTCTCGGCGCCTGACCCCGCGTTGACATCACAACCTGTGACAGGCGCATCACGCCCGGTACCTGCTCCCGGCAGCTGCCGGTCCTCCCAGCCTCTTTGTATGCCGCAGACATGGCCAGCCAGCAGGATTCGGGCTTCTTTGAGATCAGTATCAAATATTTACTGAAATCCTGGAGTAATAGTGAGTACTAGAAAATAACCTTTTTGTTTGTTTGTTTGCTGGATGTTGCATAAGGCTGGAGAAAGAAAATCTCAACTGAACACATATGTTTGTGAGCCGCGGAAGTTTTTCTTTTTTTCTTTTCTTTTCTTTTCTTTCTTTCTCTCTCTCTCTCTCTTTCTTTTCTTTTCTTTTCTTTTCTTTCTTTCTTTCTTTCTTTGCTTCCATCTGCTGTGAAAATCAAAATGTCAGAGACTGAACTAGCTTTCCTTAAGTGCAAAGGCTGCAATGGAATTACAGTAGATTGTGTTTGATTAAATTTTCAAGTGAGGCAGCCCTTCAGACTCTGGGGGAGCTCAGGATCAGGCATTCCTGGCTGCATTTCCTGCCTTGATGTTTATTTGATTTGTTCATGCTTTCTCTAAATATTTTGTGAAGTGTGATTTAATCAAAGGGGTGTGGCAGGGTTTCAGAGTACTTTGTAATTGCTTTTTTAGGGTATTGTCTGAAGAAGGAAAAGTACTTAATAGTCCAAAACCTAAGACATCCTTTTTGTATACAGAGGCATCTGCAGATTTATTTGATCTCTCCCTCGTCCATGTGGATGATGTTCTGAATGCCATTTAATATTCGAATTTTTTAAAATACCAATGTTTGCTGTAGTCCAAATAATGTACTTTTTTGAAACATAAACAAGTGAGGTTTTGGCCCTAATTATTTATTAGGATAGCAGAATATGATGGCTTCTGAAGTTCCATTTCTGACCTACATAAGGATTTTAGCAATACGCTGTTTCAAAAAGACAGCCTCTAAGCCGTCGTGGATCTGGAATCAAATTAAAATGAGGCCTTCAGGTGATCAATGATGCCTTGTATTTTCCGAACATTTTAAAAACAAAGTCTTCTCTATTTCACTGACAGCCTTTGTAGTTGCTTTGGATAAAAGACCAGCAGGTATTACTGATCCTTTATTGTTTTAAATAAAAAATTTTTCCCATGAAAATTTTAATATTGTGTTATGTGCATACTGATTAACCTACCTGTGCTCAAAGAGCTAGTGATTAATTGTCTCCTACACAAATGACCGGTGGCCAAGATTGTTCTTATGTAAACAAAACCTGGGCAGGAGAACCGGTGCTGTAATTGCTTTGAGGAAGAGAGCTTAAAGTACCTTCAGCCTTAAGGTATTCAGGGATGTGCATCTCTAAATGATATCCATAGAAACCATTTTTTCCAGGTCATTTTGCACCACTGTATACACTATGGAGCTTGTCTGAAGCTGTTTTTCTACAAGTGGGAAGCCATTTGGGAGTAATACTGTTGCCTAAACACCATTCTTTATTTGTCATAGCTATAAATCATTTAACTTGGATTCATTATTTGTATAATCCTTTACACTCAAGGATGAATATTCCTTTGTCTAGCTGCTCTTTGATTAATGAAAAGAATTTGACATGCAGTGTTCTTCCTGTAACAGTTTTCCAATATCTGAAAAAACTCACTTTTGAGTTTGACATCAGTATGTGGTTTTTAAACAGATTTGATTATTCCAAGACCAGACTATTTTCTTCCATCCATTTTTGTCATTGCCCCATTAAATAGAAAATTATGTTGTGACAATACTGAGGCCAATGGGATTTCTTTTAAAAATCTCTCTCCCCTTGTCTATTTTCAAATCACTCTAGATAAAGTATATGTTCTCTACACCCTTCCTAAACTCCTGTCCCCACATACATACATCAGGAAGTGATTCAAAATGACTGTTCATTTCTACTTTGAGAATATCTGTGATACAATTTTGAATTCTTCCAATTCATTCAGCAAATATTTATGGAATACCTACTATGTGCCAGGCTGTGGGGCTACATGAGGTGAATAAGACACAGTCCCTGCCCGCTGTATTAATTTTTTTATTTCAGAGTAGTGAAGTTGGTGGCTTTGCAGCATTCTTTTGAGGGGGAGAATGTTTTTCAGTCCTTTCTTAAAAGAGGAAGAGGAAATATACTTTGTTTATCTTCTTTAAGCTTGTTACAACACTAACCTGCTTACAACCTAGCATAGTTCTCCTTGCTAAGTTTTACATATTTTGAGCAGCAAAGAGAGAAAGGAATTTGTCTGTGTAGAAGACAGAGTAGAAACAGAAGCCCTAAGGCTCAGCATAGTGTAACCTTGGCTGAGAGGATGCACCATGGGGCAAGCGGCTAATTGCACCTGCACGCACCTGCATGCGCATGCCTGGCCTCACAAGTTTGAGAGGCGAGGATGTCCGCCCACATACCTGAATGAAGTCTCAGCCCCTTAATTATATGGTGGTGCTTATTTACAAAAGTGCAGCAATTAAAAAGCAATAAAACAAACTCTATAACTATGGATGGCTGTTTTGCAAGGTGTTAGAAGAAAGGTAATTCCATAAGCGTTTCCAGGTAAAGGTTTCCATATTTTTTTTAATGGCACATTGTGGGGAAAATGTAATTATGTATGTATTAGTCCCCTCCAAAGAATTCACAAGCCAATACACAGATCAGTCACTGGCTAGTGAGATGTACTAGCTTTCATTCGATGTTCATTCTGGTAGTCTCCTCTTCATTGGCACGTGTACTCTGTCAGGCTGCCCTTTCATTTGAATGGAGGTGGGAATTAAAATGGCCTTGATGTCTGGAAATAACATGTCCTATGTAGACCTGAATGTTGAGGCTTTCCTATCCCCTTGGATGCCTGTACACCTGTCAGTCTCTTAATAAGGCCACACTTACCTAGAATGTAAAAATGGCAAGGCCAAATGGGCTTGGTTCAGATCTCTTGCTCCTGCACTTGCATGGCTTCGGACAGTTAAGTAATCACCCTCTCAGTTTCCTCATCTGTAAAATGTAGGCCAAAATAATGGGTACCTCATAGGGGTAAATGAGGTATTAAGATATAAAGCACTTAGCACAATACCTAGCACATTGTAAATGCCCAATAAACATTAAAATAATATTCATGTATTCTAATGCTCTCCTCCCTTCTAAATCCACTTCAAATCGGACGTAGACCATGGCTTCCCTTAGCCTTGGCATCCAAAGTGGGTTATTTTATGAGTAATCAACACTTGCTACACTCTAGAGAAGAGAACTACGTGAATAAATGTCAAAATTAGTTGGTTATTTTGGGCTGGTTTTTTTTTCTCCCAGATTTACTTTTTAACTTTACGCCTCGACTACTTTAACTTTCCACCTCACTTACTATTAGAATATCCCTACTTACCCTAAGCGCATCCTTTCTAGCAGCATGGGAGTTGGTCTGGGAATTTTCTTAGTGGCAGAAACTCATGTTGGCCTCTTAGGTTTGCTGTAGAACAAGTTTAGAGTGGATAGTTCAAGCTATTTCCCAGGAAAGAAGGGCTTGCTGTATACCACTTCATAGAGCTGGTGTGTGAGCCCCCACACTAATCTGAAATCTCTAAAGGGCTTCCTTGTGTCTCTGTCCACCCCAGCATGCCTGATGAACACACAGGGCCCAGTGAATGAAGGTACATTCAGAATCTGTTCAACACCTTGCTCTTTTCAGGGCAGTGTGAATCCTTCCTATAACATAGGGCAAATCTTGCTATACACCATTGAGGGAAACTTTTGAATGCCCTTTAACTCTTTCACGTGTTTAGAATTTCATTGACAAATGAACTGCTCTGGGGAACCGAACAATCTCTCTGCAGTAGGAAGGGGTTGGTGTGCATTGTGAAATGTCTAATGTTGCTCTAGAAAAGTCTTGCATCAATTAGGAGCATCAGATTCAGCATTTTTCAGGTATGTTGTAGTGAGTTCAGTTGTAGTGATAAGGACAGGATCTGTTCAACACAGAAATGCTGGTTAGTATGGGGTTAGCTCTGGGGCCAAAGAGAAAAGTCATGTGCAAGTGAGGATGGAAAACATCTCAGATTCTCTGCAGAGCAGGGTTTATTGATGCCCATTTATGTCGCAAGTGTACCTGAAGGACACTGTGAGAAAGGCTTAAGAAAATCTCAAAATTAATTTTAGTTTTAACCTCTATATAGACTTGGTTGAAAGAAGTGGAAAACTAAGAAGGTTAACTGAGTTGCCTAAATCCAGCAAAGGGGTATAGATCAAGTACAGGCATATTTAATTGGGTTCTTTAAATAAAGGAAGTACCAGCACTGCTCCAGGCAATTAGAAGGAGACTTACTCCAGTGTCCTGTCCACACCCTCTCTAAGGCCATGGGGTCACTTCTGCTAAAGCAGTTTACAGCTCTAAGGAGAAATAAAACCCCAAACCAACATCCATGCTCTCTAAATAGAAAGGATCTATCCCTGGGCTTATGATTAAGACAAATCAGAGGGGTTTTTTTTCCCCATTCAAATGTGTGGACAGTTCTTGAATAACAATAACTGCCACTCTGTATCAAGTACTATGCTCCATGATTTATATAGAGGGCAATGACAAAATTGTTTTTCCAAACTGTGACACTTTTGAGAGTGAAAATTAATAATTATGCTGAGACACTGGGCGCAAACTGGGACTGCCCTCAGCAAAGGAGGCCATATGACCACTCTGTTTATTATCTTCACTCTTTCCAATAACCCTGTGAGTTTAAGTAGCGTGCACATTTTCAATGAAAAAAAAAACAAAAACCAAAAAAAGAAACAAACAGGACTTGAGATAGGGATTTGCTCAAAGCCAGGATGGTAGTAAGCTCCATAAACCCTTCCCCCAGTCCAGCTGATAATTGCATTGTTTGTTTTAATCACTCAAAGGACCAAAGGATAAGAACACTGTGAGGAACTTAGTGCTTTATAGGTACTTCCATTTTTATTTTTGTTGGCTGATGTCTCTGCCAGGTCTTAGCCTTCTTCACCCTCTTTCGTTCCCTCCCTGCTCTTTGTCTCTCTGTTTCTGTCTCTGTGTGTCACACACACACACACACACACACACACACACACGTGCTGGAGAGCACCATCCCCTCACATAGGCCTGTTTGAAAGACCTTAAGTGTTCACAAGTCTTTTCCGTCATTATTGCAAGCAACACATAGACAGTTCTGTACACTGTGATCATTTGATTAAATGTATACAGACATTCACAAAATAGGATTACAGTAAAAAGGCACATTTCTTCTGTTAGGAGTGTTTGAGGTATATTTTCTCTAGTTTCAAAATAAATCAAAAAGCATGAGTGATGTTTCCTTCTTTTGGAATGGTAGTTTGCTTGCCTTGTTGAGGTTTCCCTGATGTATTGTTTTTCTGTTTAGGAAACAGTAGCAAATTCACTAATTGTCTTTAGCAGTGAGATCAGCGAGAATATTTCCAGGGATAATGGAAATCTATCTATAATTCAGGTGTCTCACTTACTTGATAGCTCTGGCCTGCTCCACCATAAAATCATGTACAGGACTGGCAGCACAAAGATAAATTTTTACTTCTTTGCCTGCTCTCGCATGCTGCTTGATGAAGTTGCCAACAAGAATTGAAATAGAAAGGCAAACAGCAGGCAAGAAGAGATGACCTGGATAATTTTACAATCTGAGAACAGCTCAGACATTTGAGAAAGTTGCCAATATTTAGAGGTTTCGACTGATATAACATGCAAAGATTCTCCTATCCTATCCTAAACAGACAGCTGTTTCAAAACATTTTAATACCCACGACTCAGTAGTTTACTTTTGGGTACAGTTTAAGGAGTCAAATAGGTTACATATGTTCTAATCATCTTATTAGTAACTTCCGTATTTCTGAGTCTTATGTGATATTAACAGTGAACTGGTGTCAGATGTGAGTTTGGGCTAATGAGAAATGACATTTTACTATGTTCGTGGCTGTTCTGTAGACTGATAGACACAGATATAAGCTTTTTGTGCAGGTTCTGCTACTGGTACTCAACCTTACATGTATTTGGTGCTTTGTAGTTTGCCCAGCACCTTCAAACACATTTCCTCGTTTGATGAGTGAGATGCCCTGATTATTAATTAGCCAGTTTCTTCTTAAATACTTGTGGTTTAGAGTAAGATTTAATTCTTCGTAAGTTTAGTTTGTGTGGCATGAGATACCCACATGGCATCATGTAGATATATTTTGAGAAGTTTCAGATCAGATTTAAATGAACAAATAATGATCTTCGTCCATGGTATTTACCTTCAAATACAATTTTTTAAAAATGCAATATATCTTGGTATTTATCACTTAAAAAATACAGAAGTAAGTCTGTCCAAAAACATATGCATTGTGATTTTCCAAATTTATTTGTACCCTAGCATTTCTTAGTCCTCTTTTTAAAACATTTAAACATTTAGAATTCTTCTTAATGTGGTGCCTTCTGGGAACCATCCACCATTTGCACACTACCCCAGTGCAGAAGATTTAGCAAGCAACCACTTCCTGGAAACGTGAATGGCATTTGTGGAACAAAATAATACACAACTTAACCTCATTTTTTTTCATCAAATGTCTTTCATTTGATAGATGCCATTCATCACATTCCTTTCAACATTGTTCTATCACAGAACTGCCAGCTACGTGAATAAGAGAATGCCTTCTTTTTCTTTGAGCTGAAAAGGTTGCATCTTCTAGGCTTGGAGGAACAATGGGAATGGGCTTTTCCATAAGAACATCTTTACTTACCTTTCAGTGCTGGATTATACTGCAAATCTTACTACCCAAGCATTAATTTTTCTTAGTTATTGCTCCAACATGCAACAGTATCAGAGAAGCGAGGCAAGCACTGTTTAATACCTATTTACTGAGCATCAACTGACCACAGTACACACTTTGTTTTGGGAGCTTCATAAATGCATCCCACCTGGATCCTTCATCCAGGCTCTCAGAGCTTGCCTTCCTTCCTTGTTAGATTCAGAATTCAGGTACATTAATGCGGAAGTTTCCAGGACTTCAGGGATCCTAGGGAGAGGTATCCAATGATGTTTCAGAGACAGAGTAGGCCCTAGAAAATTTTATTGTGGGAGAATGTGTTTGATAGATTCTGTTGACTTTAACTTTATGGGTTTGTACTTTCACTACATCAGAGAACCATCAGAAGTACAGGCAATGGTCTGTAAGAACAGTTTCAAATATTTCTTCTAACAGATGGCTGAAGGAGAAGAGGAAATGTAAGCTATTTACCCTGGAACACTTGACCAGATTTCAGAATATGGGGCAGCAAGTGTTTCAGACAGGCATTCCTTACATTAGAAAAATGTGAAGAGGAGTTGCCATGTTTATCAGAATTTTGCACATGGGACAAATTTAAAGCCAGTGGTCTATCATTCTGAGTGGTTCTCTCACTCTTCAAAATACTTGGGAGATTAAACAGAAGAGCTATGTTTCTCTCTCTCTCTCTCTTTCACTCTCTGTCTTTCTCTCCCCACCCCGTATGTGTGAGAGAAAAACTGAATTATATATTTCCATAAGTCAAATTTAATGATCAGATATCTCACCTATATTCTTACACTTTTCTATTTTTCACAGAATATACAAGCACAGGCATTTAAATGTTAGTCACCCAAAACTCCAGATGCTAAGCAGTGAAAGTTTATATTCTGCCAGCATATCAGACTCTGTAATGAGTCTGATTTGGTTTAATTCCTTTCTACTGTTTAGTCATTTGATGAGCTGCAGATGGAAATTTAAGCCAAAGCCATAACATTTCAGCTAATACTTTTTATGCTGCTGTAAGAATTTGTTGTCATGTCAATTTAAGGGAGTTGAAATCTTTTTTGAGAAGGCATTCAAATCTGCATTAAGTGCTTTTATCAACTCTAATTTGATATACAACTCTGACTGCTTCTGCTGTTCTTAATCAATTGCAAAGTGCAAAGTAGTTTAGCAGTGGAAGACAGCTTTGAAATTCCAGGATTTCTCAGCTAATGCCACAAGCACAACATTATGGAAATATACAGTTAAATTTACATTAAAAATGTTTCCTATGCTTAAGAAACACCAGGCCAACTTCTTTGAGTTTAGCCTTAAATAGGTAAATATGTATTTTGGCAGCCATGAAAAGAATAGGGTATTAGATTAACTAGGGCAATACTTTGGGAAAATTCCATTGGAATGTTACGTTTATGCAGGAGAGATTTGGCCAATCAATAAGATAGTTTATTTTGCAAGTCAAATCAATAAAATGTTTGAACTGTATAAATACAAGATTGGGTTTTTCTTCTCTGTTTTTCTGTTATTTTTCTGTGTGTGACCTTGGCTTTCTTATTCTCTCATTTTCTTATACGAAAGGAACAAACCTGACACTTTTCTGTCACTGATTAATGTGAAGGGTTTTGAATACTTCCACTGAAGAATGAGGTTTCGGTAAACATCATGATATTCATCAGTTATTTCTCCTGCACCATTAAAGCCAGACTGAAAGAGGTTGAGTTGTACATTATTGAACTTGACTGATAACTAGAGGCTGGATCTCAAGCCTAACTTTCTAAGGTTGGTCAGCTTCTTGGACTAGCTTGCTTTTCAGTATTCTGAATAAGAAAAAGTTGTCACGCTACACAGCCTATCAGGTTATTTCTGTTGTTACTTTTTGCAGTTAAGTCACTGTATATCTAACTCAGTAAATCTGAACAGGATTGTCTCCAATATGAAGTGCCAGTATTCTTGGTCTAGCGACAGGCATTTTTTTTTTCTATAAAGTGAGATATGGTGTTTATGGAAATTGCTGGCATTCTGAAGGTTTTTAAATATATCATGATACAGCTAAAGGATACTCTCCTACATTTCAGTAGATATCATGTTTCAGTTAACCCATGTTGAAATACGAAAGGTCATAAAAATGCAAGAGGCTGTTAGAAAATCTGTCTGAAACATCTTTGGTTCACCTTTACTTAATGCCTACAGCTTAGGTAGAAAGCTCTGTGACAGCATTAAAGAATTTTAAAACAAAAGAGTTGCTCTAGGTGAACAGATTGCCTATGAACGTAGCAGACTGTAACCAGTGAGTTTACAACTCAGTGTTTGCAAGTAAGAGCACCAATTAAAAGACAAATTGAAGTTTTTCTTTTTAAAAAAGTCTGCTTTTCAACATTTAGTTTATGAACACTACCTGTTTAACAAATCTCCCCTAAAAATGAGGGCTTGCAATTGAATGACGACATGGACTTACCTATAGTATCACTTGTTCTAACACCCATAAAATTAAACTTCTACATTTTTATTTATTTATTTACTTATTTGAGACGAAGTCTCGCTCTCTTATCCAGGCTGGAGTGCAGTGGTGCAATCTCAGCTCACAGCAACCTCCGCATCCTGGGTTCAAGCAATTCTCCTGCCTTAGCCTCCCAAGTAGCTGGGATTACAGGTGCCCGCCACCACGCCCGGCTAATTTTTGTATTTTTAGTAGAGACGGGATTTCACCATGTTGGCCAGGCTGGTCTTAAACTTCTGACCTCAAGGGATTACAGGAGTGAGCCACTGCGCCCGGCCAGTCTTCTACTTTCTTAATGAGACATTCAGCTTCCTTAGGGAGTTTTGAGGGTCACACACTGAGGTTTTGTTTCACTTTCCTCATGATTTGGTGGTGGCCCTGAGGCCTGTTGTCTGCTTCTCTTCCAGGTTAAGGGTGCAAGACAAGCTGTCTCCCTTCTGTTTTACTTGATTGAATACACCTGCAAGAAAATAGGAAAACCAGAGATGTTTTTGTGTCTTGCCTGCTGATTTTATGTTTCATTTATAAGAAACCCCCAGTGCTTACCATTATAGGAAAGCTAATCCTAGTTCATGCCAATTGAGAGATCAGTTTTGAAGGTGTTTGAAAACCTGGCCCATTTTTTCATCTGGCAGAGTAAACTACTTTGTTCTCAACTAACAATTTAAAATGCTTGAACTTTAAGAAAGATCAAAATTGTAAGTGAGAATGAAGATTCTAGCACATTTTAAATATTAAAAAAATCCATTTTATCTTAGCTTCTTTTCCTTTATTTTGTTACCTGTTTTGTTAACCATGTCAATCCTTAGTACCACTTTCTAGAGGGGAAGAGGAGTGGACATTTAAATTATATTGTCTACAATTAGTCCACTGCTTTATGAAAAGAAGGAAGGAAGAAAGGAAGAAGGGAGGAAGGGAGGGAAGGAGGGAAGAAAGGAAAAGAATCGGAGGGAGAAGAGAGAAAAAATACAAATTGGAAACAATTACTGTAGGATTTTGAAATCAGTGACTTTCATTTCTAAATCCCTTGTTACTAATCAGAATTCAGTAACATGCTACTCACAGGTTTAGTGTTACGGTTATAACATAGAACATATTTTTGCCATTTAGTAATTTGAAATGGGTGCCATTTTAGTATACTTTTGCTATGAATGATAGAATAACCTCATAAGGGCTGAAAGAATAAAGACTTTTAATTAGCTTGCCCAACCCACAGCCTGGAGATGGGAGGTTCCAGGTGGGCTTAGAAGCTCAAAGACCTAGACCATCCAATCTTTGGACTGGTCACACTACGTGATCACAGAATGGCCACCTCAGTTCCAAATATCTTTGCTTCACTTGAGTCAGGAAGGAAGCAGGCCCAGGTTAGGGCTTTCTTGTAACAAGAAGATTATTTTGATAAAGGTCCCAGCAAACTTCCTCTTGCTTCTCTCTGATAGGAACTGGGTTACATGCCTACCCTTAGACCAGTCACTGGCAAAGTTGAATGGAATAGCCAGGTTGACTTAGATGAGTCATGGTTCAGGCCCTGGCACTAGGCTGGGTCCACCTTTTGTAAGACAAGGGACTTCTACCTGCCACCTGAACAAAACAGAGATTCTTGTACCAAGGAAGAATGATAGGCAACTAATAGTGCCATTAAGTAAAAACTACGACAGTATGTATTAGTCCGTTTTCACGCTGCTGATAAAGACAAACCCAAGACAGGGCAATTTACAAAAGAAAAAGGGTTTATTGGACTTACATTTCCATGTGACTGGGGAAGCCTCACAATTCTGGCAGAAGGTGAAAGGCACGTCTCACATGGCAGCAGCAAGAGAGAGAATGAGAGCCAAGTGAAACGGGTTACCAAACCATCGGCTCTTGTGAGATGTATTCACTACCACGAGAACAATACGGGAGAAACTGTCCCCATGCTTCACTTATCTCTCACCAGGTCCCTCCCACAGCGTGTGGGAATTATGGGAGTATAATTCAAGATGAGATTTGGGTGGGGACACAGCCAAACCATATCACAGTAGATGACTGTTGTTAGAAACTCCACACCTGTTGTTGTATAATATTGCATTAAGGGCAGTAATAATAGCTGATCTTTATAAGCACTTATAAAGTATCGAGAGCCGTGTGAAGTGCTGTATATGTATCATTTCCTCTGGTCTTCACCATGACACTGTTTTACACATGTGGAAAGATGAAGGAACCATTTGTAAGTGATGGAGCTAGGGTTCCAACCTAGACTCTAGGATAAACAGTACACTGTGTGGCCTCTCATCGTCATTGGCAAGATAAAGATATTGGCTAACAGTAGGTGAAGTTGAGGAACCTCTGGTGGGAGTAGAATTATATTGATGTGTACTTCCTACTAAGTTACCACAGTGATATTTGTCAAAAAGCAGTGGCAAAGTCTTGAAAGTAGCCGCCACCAAAAAATTTTGTATTTCTTTGCCTTCAGTTTCCAAAAAGAAACCTTTCCTAATGTTTTCTTTATTATACTAACTCAAAAAGAAATGGAGTCATTCTATTGCTTTAAAAAAAAGAAAAAAGCAAATTATAAGAAAGAATATTTTTTAGATCAGTCACTTGAGCCCCTTAAGATTGTACCCAGGCCAGGCATAGTGGCTCACACCTGTAATCCTAGCTCTTCAGGAGCCTGAAATGGGAGAAGTGCTTGAGGCTAGGAGTTTGAGACCAGCCTGGTCAACACAGTGAAACCCCATCTCTTTTGTTTTTAATAAATTTAAATTTTAAAATAGGACAAAAAAATGATTATATCCAGTTCTCAGATGGAAGGGAAAAAAAGGAATATGTAGATCTATTGAATTATGCTGTTAGGTTAAAATTAACAAGTTCAATATTTATCTGTTTAATGCTATCCAACAATAGTAGATGAAATGCCCTTAATATTTCCCTTAGATACCAAAAGGACAAAATGTTTTTCTGTTTTCAGATATTTCCATTTCATGTGGAAATATCAGTATTTTCCAGTGAGGTTTATATTTTCATCTTATTGTTCAGATTTAGCTATTAATTTGAAAGGGCTTTATCACTGACTGACTTTCCCTATACACAGCGTCCCTAAACTAGGTCTCGCAATGGTTAAATAAGAATAGCTAGCATTCATGAAGGACTGCCATGTTTCAGCCACAGTGCTAAGCACTCTCTCATATAAACTTCCTCACATCCTATTGAGGCAAATACCATTTTGTAGAATAAAAACCAAATGCTAATAAAGAAATAAGAGACATTCACAATCAGTAGGTGATGGTGCCCAGATTCCAATCTGCTTCTGTCTCTAGAGCCTCTCTTCTTGTTGGCAGCCCAGTTAGAGCCATTCCTGCCCCACTTTCCCTCTGCTCATTTCCCACCAAAGCATCTGAAAGAGCCAGATGCTTGCTTGCTTGGCCTTCAGTGCAAGCTTCTGACTGCTATCCCAGTTGCTGGGGGGAACTTCTGGAAAGGATTTTCTTCCTGGAAATACGAGAAATGCATCCTTTGCCACGCTGATATACTTGCTGCTTCCAGCCTTTGAACATAGTTTGTGCAGGTGGCTGAAAAACAAAACAAAATTAGAATAATCATCTAAGATGATTTTAAGCTGAACTTGAGCCAAGTTCCTGCCCTTAAAAGAAGAGTGTCAAGTGAAAAAGATCTATATAAATCAATAATTGCAGTAAAATATGACCAGTAATCAATCCTATGAAATGTTAATTGTGTATATGTAAGAGTGACTGTTATTTGTACATTCTTATACCTGCTGACCCCTAAGACCAATTTTCACTAATTTTTTCCCTATATTGCTGATATATATCTCCAAAATAGGATATTTTCTTATCAACCTGCTGAAGCTGTGACTTCATCTCTCTCCTCCAGGACCCTTATAGGGCTTAGTTCCTCATCAGTCATGCTGAATTTCGCTATTAGTCAGTCCTAGGCAAGAAACTAGACTTGTTTTCAACCCTTCATTGTTGTTCATCCAAATTGCTGCTAAAACTTGTCTTGTTTTCTTCCTTGAGTGACATCTCCCACATCTGGACCTTCGTCACCATCACCTCTGCCAAGGCCTGGTTCCAGGTCTGCATCACCTCCTATCTGGAATACTCACAATTCCTTCTCACTGGCTATCTGCTGCTACTGCCTTTCCAGGACAGTCTTTCCTGGAAGTCCTTCCCGTAGCTTTGAGCATTGATCTTCACCTTTTTACTCTTGTAATTGTGCATCAGCTTCCATAGGCCGGGATTGCATGACAAATGCTTTTGGTGTCAATGGTTGCAAGCTCACTGAATAATTAAAATACCATCGTGAACTGGGAGTCACCATCTGAATTAATTTCATTGACGATATATATCCAAACCATTTGTTTTGGTAGGTTCAAGAGTTCTGTGGGATGCAGAAATGGACTGAATCTTTGACTTGTAGCCTGTAATCTAAATACCAATGATATCCTTGGAGTATTAGTCACAGTCATTGGCCAGAGATGAGGTAGGAGTATTACTGTGGTACTACAAACACAATTAAGTTAAAAGGAATAACATCTGCTACTCTATATTTTTATGCTGGCGAGATTTAAACAGGCTAGATTTGACAAGGCATAACGTAGAAATTGAGGAAAGGCTTGCTGAAAGTTAAGACCGAAAGCTAAGTATAATGCCCTGGTTAATATATTAAGTGAGCTTAGGCAGAGGATACTACTACTCATGAAGTGTACACACTCCAGTGATGGAAGACCCACTCAACAATTCTCAAGTGTCCCTCGTACACAAAACAACAGCCATCAAACTGGCCCAATGAGCTCATTAAATATCATATTGTTCTGCCAGACAAGGCCCTTGTTTTAGGGAGTGACTAAGAGACTGTCACTTCTTGGGCCAGGAGAATGAAAATGCTCTTCAGGCTCTGGTAAAAGGATAGAGATAAATTGTTGATACTGTTCCTGGGACATCCCTCCCCATTTCAGTCTATGTCTGACTGGCCTGTGTTTCATACTGAAAGATGACAACTCAGCTGATTTACTCAGCTCTGTGTTTTCCTGAAGTTTTTGCTGTTGTCCCACGCAAGAGACAGAAGGTTAGAATCTATGTTCTTTGTGGACAGTGCTAAGTTAATGCCAAAAGATCTACCCGAGCCTGATGCTGCTGGGGCTGGCAAAGTTATGTGCGCTCCGAAGTTGAGACCAAGCCTCCATCTCCTCTACTTTAAGTGGAAAGTTAACACAGTCCGGAAGAGTCAGCCAGGAGTATCAGCCCGTTTGTGTTCACTTGCTTTTATTTTTTCTTGCTGAAAACAGAAGTGAATTACACTCTTCACTGAATCCTGCTGCAGAGGAAAATGATGCAACACTGGTCACATGACACAAAGATAAAAGGCCCTTTATGCAAACCTAGTTCTTCATTGTGTTTCCATGTAAGGAAAGGTTCAATACCCACACTGCAAAGCAACACAAAATTGTTGTTCTTAATCTTGGATCTTTCTCTACATGGAGCAGCCATGATGTTTTACGTTGTTTTTGTCTTTTTAAATTTTTCTGCCTTTTTGACCACGAGATTCATTCATGTTTATGTAATACAAAATATAGAAAGAAATTATATAGGCTTATTTGATTTACTTTTGACTAAACAAGGGTTTTTTTCTATGTGGTTTGGGACTGTTACGATCATGTGCTTTGCCTTAGCCACATACTTGCTATGTGACCTTGAGCAAGTTACTTAAATTCTGATTCCTAAAAAAGAGACTACCTGATACGTATGAGATATATATGGGGGTGTATATATATATATATATATATATATGTATATATAGCTACATAATCATGTATATTTCTTTAAATAAATATGTTTATCTATGTATACCTACTCATA